>NC_051431.1:3731429-4031429 GCF_001649575.2 Kryptolebias marmoratus
ATTTTTTTTATGTACAGATATGCATCTTTTAATTGTTTAAAATAAAAAAAATAAAATAAGAAAAATCTAGTTATTTCCATGCAGTGTCCAGAAAGAGGAGTTGTTCAGCTTGTAGGGCACCACAACTGCTTCCACCCACCTCCATCATCATCATCATATGAAATAATCTTTTGTCACAACAAAAAATAGTGGCTGGTAAAATATTTGAGTGGCTGGTAAAAAAAATGTTTTAATGTCCATCCCCGCCAACCATACATTTGAATCTTTTGTAATATTCCTTTACAAATCCATTTTTACAGCTCTTACTGTCCAATCAATGACATATTATATAAAAATAAAAAGTACATGATGTACATCTGATGACCTTGTCGGTTTGTTAGCAAAGTTATCTTATGAACCACTAGACAGATTTTATTAATAATAATAAAAAAACTCAGAAAGTGATTATTGAATGTGTATTTACAACTTATTAACATCTGGATTTAATCCAATCAAAGATACTCACACTAGCCAACATAAAAATGGCTACACTTCAGTTAAATTTACAGCTATTAAGCTAAATTTGATGTGACAGCAGCTGAGAGTCATTCTCCACATGTTCTTTGAGCACTAACAGATCTCAGAAGATCACACGAGATCGTACAAAATGTTATTTATGTTATTTAAGGTGTGACCCAAAACAGTTAGAATTCAGTCCCTTCTTATCTCGGCGGTCAGTATGCATTTTTTCTCGGGGATTGTAAAAGTTGCAGTGGGAGAAATTAGTATTTTTCATCTCACTCCAGAAATTTTCACCACGAGACATGCGGTCAGACATGCGGTCAGATGTCAGGTTAAACTGCAGCCTGATATTAATTTCTTCACCTCAGGGGTTAACCACTCTTAATAGATAAAAAAATAAGTGCATTTGACATATTGTCGCATGAAAAATTTGATCCAAAGTCAACTGAGTGATTAAACACAGCAGCATTACATAACTGAGTAAGTCTTAGAAAGAATTACTGTGTGACAGGATTTCAGCAGTATTAATTATCTGCAGTCTGATAATGGTACTTTTATTATTTCTAATGATGCAGGCCTCCCTTTCATGCACACTTTGTCACTGAGAACTAGATAAATTAATTAAAATGTGGTAGCAGTTTTCAGAATTAAAAACAACTTTGTTTAAATATAGAATCTCTTCGATTTTTCTCTGACTTTATGACTGGTTTACCTCCAGGTCCCAGGCAGCGTGCTTTTTCTCAGTTAACAGTGAAAATGTGCTTCTTTATTTGACTTTTTTACCTGCTGAGTCTGCAGCTGCAAAACCTACATTATTATTTCTAATGTATTAAATGAGCTATTTCAAATCTCTTGATCTAGAATTACACTAAAATTAGTTAGCTAGTTAGTCAGAATGAGTCTTTTTTTAGCTATTTAACAGGGATGGGATTTTTTTTTTTTGCTATTATAAATATTTTTATGTCACCTTCAAATGAAAGCATCAGAGTTTAAGTCTGATGAAAGTGGCAGCTGGACTCTGCTCTCCTGCAGAGTTTACACAGGCCAGCTCAGTCTGGGCTTCAGAATACCCAGGAAAAGAGATGAGTGACACAAGAAAAGACAGATTTAAGAAGTAATTTCATTTAATCTGTGTGGTTTACCATCGCTTTGTCCCCTCCACAGACCAGTAGCTGATCTGCTAAAATGGACAGGATTGAATAAACATCAAATATCCCTGTATTTTGACATTTGTTTCTTCGTACAGACTCCCTTCTGACACTGTCATTTTCTGCTGTATGAAAGCCTGTCAGTCATCCTCTACATCAGAGGAAATGCCACAGGAGGAAATTGTAAACATTTGGTCACATACCATCGCGAGTTGATTCTTTATGATTCAGTACAACAGTTTAAAATTCAGGAGATCATCTGCTAAAAAAAAAAGACTGACAACTGATACAGAATGACTGACGGGAAAAATACTAAAAATATGTCACAATTTGATAAAGTAACTAGACATGTTCTCCTCTCCACTGTGGTTATACGTAAATGCTAAAAAAAATAAGGCATGGAAGTCACATAAAGCCAAGAATAATAGTTTCTTTAGACTTTTTTTTAAATTAAAGTTAGTTAGATCACTTGGACTGTCTGTATTCCAGTTGTTATTTAAAATAACTGGCTATCTTTTGGTTGTGGGCATAATCTTTTGTTTTTTTTTAGTCCATGGTCGCGTGTGCAAGTCTGAATTGATTATCAAATGTCACAAAATGATCTTGTTAACATTAATCTGTGCTGCCACTTTAAGACAGCCAGCAG
Organism: Kryptolebias marmoratus; assembly: GCF_001649575.2. NCBI lineage: Eukaryota > Metazoa > Chordata > Actinopteri > Cyprinodontiformes > Rivulidae > Kryptolebias > Kryptolebias marmoratus. The sequence continues at coordinate 3,733,725 of NC_051431.1, forward strand.
AGTAATTGCTGCTTGGTGCCATTTGTCCTAGTCGAGTTGCTGTAGATGTTTTAATTGAGACATGCTGCATTGTGTTTTCACATGTTTTTCACCGTTTTTCTGCTGAACCATGAAGAATATGGGTCTATATTTAGTCAATGAAGGCATAACATGACTTTCTTTAAAAATGATATTGAAATTTTTTTATTTGTGCATAAATTTCCAGCAGAAAACATGAGCATAATTCCATTAGCTTTTCCGTGGCACTTCTAGAGATAAGTAAAAAAAAGTAAGTAAAAATGTATTTATTTCAGCAGCAAGGCATTCAAAGTGCTTTACATAATAAAAACATCAGTAGGATTACATTACAAGCATAAAAAAAACATCATTACAATCATCCAAAAAAAAAAATCATAAAAATGATAATCATAAGGTCAATATGTATTAAGATATTTTGTTCAGAGCAGCTTTACACCTGAATTTGTTTGTGGAGATAAGTTAGCATCTATGCAAATTGTTGGTCAGCAGCCTGTGAATAATAGTTTTTATTTTTTTTTATTTTTGTGGACTCTTTATCAGAAATGAAAATATGTAAATCAGACCTCGATCGGCGGCACAAAGGCACATCAGCGACGGGATGACCTCATCCTCTTCCTTCATCCTTCATCCCTCTGCAGCATGGCTGTAGTTCTGACATATGAGATGATAACTGATGCAGCATCCAGAGATTTCATGTTCGGTCAGTGATACTTGTAAAAGAAACAAAAAAGGCTATGAAATATCTATCAACTCTAACAGTGCAGGCAGCTCAGATTACATATATGAGAGGTCAAAGGTCAAAGTTGCATTGATAATGAGGTAGTAAAACACTGTATGCCTTAAGAATGATGAAAAATCACTCCTGCTTTACACACACATATACACACACACACACACAGTGCTCAAACCTTTTGAAGAGTAATGTATGAAAATTGCTTTTACATGATAGCGTGCGTCACCCTCCTGATCCTCTTATCTCTGACTGTGTTTTGTTTATCTGCCTTCTCACCACTGCTCTCCATTTATCAGCTGCTCCGGCATTCCTGTTAAAGCACCCCCGTGATTTGTCTCTTGGACAATGATGGACACAGACGGTCGGAGAAGGTGTCCGCGAGCCCCAGACCTGAGTGCAGTCCTGTGGCTCTGGCACGGGGCCTTGAAGGCTTATCATCTCTCCACAGAAGTACTTTTTCATGCTTTTGATCTCATATAAATTAGTTTCTGTGGCTTTTCTGTTAAAGCAATTTTTTCCTCCTGGCTCCTGTCACAGAAAATCCCAGCGGAGATGGGTATATGATCCAAAATTTATGGGAGTGTCATTTCCTGCCACTCTCTCCTCTGCAGCAGTGACCCTGATTGACAATCATCAGGATAGTTTAGGATGAAAAAAAAAGGTGAAAGCGAAACACAATTGACCTATTATTTGAGCACACAGTACTTTAAATGGGCAATAACTATGGTGTCCACAGTTATTTTTTAACTGAAAATAGTTTTTTTTCTTTAGATTTAATCAAGTGTCAGAAAACATCTACTCAGAAAACTAAACATCTCTTTAAAACTGAATGCATTTTGGAAATGACAAAATACTGTGTCGATTGAAAGAAAAGCAACTTTGGACAAAGTACATCAACAAAACAAAAACTACTATTTATTGAAAGAAAGAATTTAACAGAAAAATAAACTAAAGACATAACTTTTTACATTAACAAATGCATAATGTGCTTTCTATAATTTTCAGTGAACTGTTCTGTTGTTGAGTTTACCCTTGAAGTGCATTTTCTGAAATGTTTCGTGTTTGTTTTTATTTCTTCTGAGTTTTCTTTTCAGTTGTTTCGTTCCTGTTTTTTTTTTGTCCAGTTTTTTTTTTTTAGCACTCAACTGTGCCATACATTGCATTATATAAGAAAAGCTAAAGTGTCTTTTTAATGTGACATAAAAAGTCAAATCAAACTCTTATGTTTTTATTTTATTAATGAGGCCAGCTTGGATCACCATCATCTTTCAGTTTGTAGCTCTGAGACAATTAAACTGTCTCTGTTGTCTCCTATATGCCTATCGGGGTGTGTCTGAGGGGGGAAAAAAAAGAGTGTTGACAGACGATATTAAATCTGCATTTGTAAATGAGAAACACATTAAAAACTCTTGATAAAATCTAGATGAGCATAAAAATGTAAGTGCATGCGTTATTATCACCAGGTGCTAAAGGCAAAGGAGGAGCGAAAATGTTTTACCTTTGTATCTGTGCGTCCATTTGTCTGTGCCGTTAGCAAAATATCCCATGAATCAAGATTTGCACCACAGCAAAGGGATCTTAGCAAACACAAAAATACCATAAATCAGTCAATTTCGTAGATATCAACCTAAAATTTGGTGTGGTTTTAGCTGAAACTGATTTCCAAAGTTCACTAATCACACAAGATCTGTGTTTAAAGATTTGTCATGAACTGATTAAATCAACTAGCCACATATCTTATAAACCATGAAACTTTAAGAAGGGAATCAATGAATGTATAGCTACAACTGTATAACTTTTGGAGTCAACCTATTTTAACCCACAACCTAATTTAAGATGGCTGCCAAAGCCAGCTGATCTTAGAAAACAGAAAGATGTCTATCAGTCCGACAAGTTAACAGAAACTGAGCTAAAATTTGGTGTGGTAGTAGCTGAGGATTTCTCTCTTTGCTTCAAACTTGCATTAAACATTTGAGGCAACCCTTTTTTGTCTTTTAGCAAAATATCTCTTTAATTATTGAATGGATTTGAACAAAACTGCCAGCTGTTTACCTTTTAAAGGCAACCCAGTTCCATATGACTTTCACAACTAATCATTAGCCAACACAAAAATGACTTTAATTCAGTCAGTTTTACAGATATTGAGTTAATTTTAATCTGTAGCAGGAAGTCATCCTCAACATACTCTGAGCGCTAACACATCTTATGAGATCTCACAATTTTCTACAAGATTGTAGGTTATGACATTTTCAAGGTTTGACCAAAATAAATACAACTGCAAGGGTTTTTGTTTAAAACAATTTTTTGGGGTGATTTGCACTCCTTCAGGGAATGCGAGACCTTTTAATAGAAGCAGATGTCAAAGATCTGCTGGCTCCAATTACCTGAAGAGCCATAAATCACATGCATTGCTGTGGAATTTCAAACATTTTCAGTGAGAAGAATTAGAGTCTAATGACCAAAGTGTGACATGATGTCAGTATATAAACAACAGATCTGTCACACATTTAATTACAATTTGGGCACATTCATATTAATCAATGTTCTCTTGCATCTCTTTTATTTTTTGGCTCCATTTGCACAATGACCGCCTCATTAGTTGAGGTCATTCAGAAAATAGTGTTTATTTTTATTTACAATAAAAATTGAGTTTTAAAATGCATGCGATTAACTAATTAGGAAACAATAATTGAAAAGAAATGCCCAATGTGCTGCAAATTCCTCAGGCATGTAACAGCTAAAATAAGAGGTGGACAAATATTAATAACATATTAGATTTCTAACTTTTATAGCCTTTCGTTATCCACCACATGAACCCACAAAGTGTTATGTCTCACTTATAATGCTTGCAAATACTTAACAGTGGTTGATTTAAACTGGAGGACTCGAAAGTGAGAAATAGATTAAAAATCTAACAATAAAAGGGGGATAAAAAACAGATGATTAGGCCACATGGCAACTTGATCACACAAGAGTTTGGCAAAAGTATAATTCAACAACAAAGCTAAAGTTAAAAAAAAGAAAAAGAAAAAGAAATAAAAGTTCCATCACACAAGAAAAGCAAAAACCCTTATCAAGGTTAGGTCATACTCTTCCAGGAGAATGCAGAACAACAAGGTTTTGAAGTAAGTAGCAGAAAACACAATCTGACAAACTGAAAACCAAGGACTGGGTATCAAAAGAGTAATGATGAAGCAGGTGTGTGTGTGTGTGTGTGTTGGGGGAATGAAACACAGCAGTAAGGCAATCAGCAGAACTGAAAATAAGAGTGGAGCACACTAAAACAGCAAAAATGACAGAAACGGGCAGAAAAAAAATCACTTTAAGGTAAAATTAATGAAATAAAGAGACGTCTAAATACTCTAAATCACAACACAATATTAAAAAACGTTGATAAAAGTAAATAAAACTATAAATAAGGTTTCTTTTTTGGTGCAGTCTCACTTTCTCTTTTCAAGCTGTTGTGCTGATGTTTGAGGCTTTGTTCTCTAACTTTTCTCCACAANGTGGTTTAGTGGTTCGAGCGTTCAGCCTCCAATGAGAGAGTTGGAGGTTCAATTTCTGCAAGCAGTCACATGTCAAAGTGTCCCTGGGCAAGACACTGAGCCCCTTGCTGCCTCTGTATCGGTGTATGAATGCAATCTAAAGCCCTGATTAGACTCTATGGAGTTATTTATTTAGGTTAGCTTTGCAGAGTGGTGTATGGATGGGTAAATGAGAACAGATTGTGTTATAAAACGCTTTCAGTGCCCTGATTGGCTAGAAAGGCTCTATATAAGTACAGTCTATTTACCATTTAAAATTCTGCAAGTTAAAGACAAGCAGACCAGACTCAACATTGTTCTGGTCTCCCCAAATTAACGAGAACTACAAGCTGCTAGATTTGCACAAAGTTTAAAATAATATTTTTGATTGTTTTGGAGCTATATAGATAGAGATTCTGCAGCTCTGAGCACCAACCTGCTGTTTTCTGAGTTTGTGTAATAAACTTTATAGGGACTTGTGTTGTATAGTCATGTTTTGCTGGTGTATAAAGCTTTTAAAATTGTGCATAATATTTGTATTTTTGCATTTTTTAACATGAAATGTCATTGTACATTAGTCAGTTTTTGTAGTTAATGGTGGTTTGTTGCTTTGTTTTGTTACCTGGTGATAAATTGCTGGAATTCTGCTTCATAAGAAGATATTTACATACTCTTTTAATTCATGTGTCAATTTAACTGAAGCATATTCTTCCGGATTTTACAAATAAAATAAAATAATCTTTTTCATTGGTATTGCAAAGGTGAAGATGGAATGATAACTTTTTGCCCGTGTGTTTGTCTACACCTTAAGCATAATATCTTATGAATCACTGAATTGATTTTAATGAAAATCTTAGAAAATAACAATTGGATGAGCTTTTACAAATCATTAACTTTTGGAGTCTACCTAATTAAGGACGGCCGTCACAGCTAACTGATTTTATGATACACAAAGATGGTTGTAATTCAGTCAGTTTTACTAATACTGAGCAAAAATATGAATATCGCATACTTAAAGCACTACACATTCCACAACATTTTCACCTAAAGCGTTGACATTAACTGTTGAAGTTCACTCTGTCTCTCTGTTAGTAAAATATTTCATAAACCACCTGACAAATTTTAATGAAACTCTCAGAAAGTAATCATTAAATGTGCGATTAAATTTTTGGAGTCACCCAAGTTCAAGATGGCCACTACAGTGAATTGACATTAGCCAACAGAAAACTGGCTTTAACTCTGTCAGCTTTACAGATATTGAGCTACTTTTGATGTGGTTGTAGCTAGAAGTCACCATCAACACTTACTCTGGGGGCTAACATATAATATATCATATATCTCATAACGTCATTTACGAGGTTTGACCAAAACGGACACATTTCTCATTTTAAGAGTCTAAAACTTTGGTGTGAAAGGTAGTCGGCGGCGCACGTTCCTTTAAGAAATGCTAGGCAAATTTGTAAGACTAAACATCTGCTTCCATCTACTGATGGTGGCTGTGGCTCAGTGGTTACAGCAGTTGTCCTCTAATGAGAGAGTTGGAGGTTTGATTCCTGGCATCAGTCTCATGTTGAAGTGTCCCTGAACAAGACTCTGAACCTCTCATTGCCTATGATATGTGCCCCTTTGGTGTGCTGATTACACTCTATAGAATGATTTATTCAGATTAGCTTATTAGTGCTGAATGGTGGTAAATAAGGGCACAGATTGGGTTGTAAAGTGCTTTGAGTGGCCTGAAAGGTGCTATATAAGTATATACACTGCTCAAAAAAATAAAGGAAACACTCAAATAACACATCATGGATCTGAATGAATGAAATATTCTCATTGGATACTTTGTTCTGTTCAAAGTTGAACGTGCTGACAACAAAATCACACAAAAATCATAAAAGGAAATCAAGTTTATTAACCAAATGGAGGCCTGGATTTGGAGTCACGCACAAAATTAAAGTGGAAAAACTCACTACAGGCTGATCCAACTTTGATGTAATGTCCTTAAAACACGTAAAAATGAAGGCGAGTATTGTGTGACGAAGTGGTGGATAGTCTCCTGAGGGATCTCCTCCCAGACCTGGACTATTGTCTTGTTTAAGTGTTCCTTTTATTTCTTTGAGCAGTGTATATAAGTACAGTTTGTTTATCATTTATCCAGAGGGGAAAATGCTTGAATTATGAACTGCCAACCTAAAGAGATATTCCTAAATTATGTGAATTAATTTCCCGAGACACAGAATTAAAAAAAAAACAAAACTTCAACCAGTTAGTCAACCACCAATATCTGTTTAAGAAGAAAAAGCATGTTTTCCTACAGGGACTTTATATGATGTATAGAGTATGGTTCATTGGCTGCAGCTACTGTGGAAGGGGCTCATCTCCTTTTGTTGAGGAACGTCACATAGAATTCGTTTCCATTTGTGCAAGGCAGGAAATCAGTCAGATTCATTTCACTTACCCCCTTCTTTTCTATGCATCCCAATGAGCTTAATACAATACTAAAATATGGCAACGTGCTGATGAGAAAAAATGACTCTGATGCCCGTCTGAGCCACCAACTCCACTACCTGTCCATGTCCTGTGTGCACATCCAACTGAATTGACTACGACGACTGTGGTTTTCATTAAAAGTAAGAATGTACTGTACTATGCATAAATAGTCCACACACACACACACACTTAAATTCACAAGTACAGAGCAAAACAAATGCATGTAATATGGTTGTCTAAAAGGTCGAGTGTTCAAAGCAAATTGCCTCGTGCAACTTATTGGAAAAAGTAATGAGATGGAATTGTTTATGCATTTACTAAACACTTGTCACAAATGATGCTTTTTTTTCTCTGCTTATTTTAACACAGCAGAAAATGAGAAAACACTTCAAGTTCCTTTAACATGCTCCTGGTAAACCCGGTCTTTGATTTTCTGTGTGACAGAGTTCTCTTTAAAGCCCGTGTATACGCTCAGTGCCTGAAGTCTGGCAGCTTAATTGGTCTCAGATAGATTGCAGGTGCGCTGATGTTTCCATGCAGCTTAGCGTTACTTGTAGCTAAACATGTTTTGTGTTAACCAGGGAGCTTGTTAGTGATCTGCTTTAAAATAAATAATTTTCACATTTTCTGCTTTTTCTTGCACAATAGGCAGCAGTATCCGGTCTTTGTGAGTCATATCACATGTCGCTTTGCATGCCAAAGATTTAAACAAAGCTCTCACACAATCTGATAGTGCTCAAAGCATGTGCTATAGATGTCTCTCAGCTACTACCACACTAAATCTGAGCTCAATATCTGAAAATCTGATGAGTTTATAGCCATTTTTGTGTTTGCTAAGGTTAAGCCGTTGCAGACATTTTGGATCAGGTTGACTCCAAAAGTTAATCAGTCATAGATGTACATCCAATGACTACTTTGTTAAAGGTTCAGTAAAAACTGTGTGGTGTATGAGATAAACAAACACACAGACACATGCAACTCCATTGACACCTATAACCATGAAAGGCAAGCGATAATGAACTCCTCTACATTAACACCGTCACCATTACTGGCCTTTTAGCACCTCATGGCAGCCTGGTTTCATAAGAAAATATGAAACGGGCATCAACTCAATTATAGCTAAAAGCTAACCAGCAAAATACTCAAAAACACTGATTTTTCATTTCTGATTCATAGCTATTTATATTCGTTTTGCTGTATTTTGACAAATTCTTCAGTGGTTTTCACTATTTGCCATTATTATTTATCTGATTTAGTTGCTTCCAACATGAGATAACTTCAACTCAGTTGTATTTTTATAGAATAATAATTATATTTTACCTATAGGCTTTTGTGAGTGGTCTCATTTCTGTTAAAGGCAGATGAGGAAGGTGAACCAATCCCAGCTGAGGCTTCAGATAACAACTCTGAAAATTGAAGAAAAGTTTTGCTTGTAGAGTTTGAGAGATGTTACCTCCTCCAGACCGCGTCTTTGCCTTTTATTATCTCTGCTTAAAGCTAAAAAAACAAACAAACATTTGCCATCTTTAGTGTTTAAAGTCCAGTTTCATTGTATGAACCAGATGGACTGTAGGCTGATAGAAAAGTGCCACATTTAAGAAAACAAATATGTTATTGCTTGTTTGATCATTTTAGTGCAATAAGTAGGAAAAGTCATTATACTTCCTAAACATGACGATAAAAAAAATCATTCTAAACATTTACTTTGGAACACCCAAATGCAATTTCATGATAACATGGAAACTTTACAAAAGAGATGCAGGGAATGTAGAGTTTGACTCTGATTAACAGTATTTTCAAGGATTTTTAATAAGACTGAGGTTTTCTCTGTGAGCACTGCTTTTGTGAAGCTGATAATGGGCATGAAATTGTGAGTTCCTTCACAAAGAATTCATATGGAGGTAACACTACACTGAAACGATCCATCAACAATAGAAAGTCAAATAGTGGCTTTTTTTTCTGTCTCCGACTGAGCGAGTATAAAGAACGAAAAATATCCAGATTCGCTGGTGATGGAGCCGTACAAACGCAGGTTTCCTGAGAGACCCTGGTTTAATTTAGTTGTGGGACCTATTCAGTGTTTTTGAGCTTTTCACTGGTTTTTGGCACGAAACGAGGTTGTGCTCGTGTTTTTTTTGTGAACGCAGGCTGAGGTAATGTGCCACAGAGGTGATAAAAGTGCTGAGGGTAGTTGTGTTGTTATTGTACAAGACTGCAGTATATTATGTACCTGTACAAAGTACTGAGGCCGTTTATTACTTTTGATACAGCATTTCATCAAGGCAGCTTGCTCCTGAAGCCGCTGGGGAATAAAAGCAAAAAAAAAAAATAAATATTACAAACTGGTCATACATTCAACGATACAAAACGTCGACCTGCAAAACTCTGGCATTACTGACGTCTGTGTTACTAAGATGTCTGTTAAACAGATATTAGACAAACCAAATTATGGAGGGAAAAAAAAGAAAAAAGCAGTGCAACATCACACATAAAAGTGAAACAGAGGATTTGTTCCGCCAGACTTCACCCAATCCAATCAAGTGGGCTTTTCTGGATGAGTTCTCCAGCGATTCTTTCATCCCTCAGAAAAAAGCACTTGAATTAACCTGTCCTTCAGTAATGAGGAAATGAGATTTTTGAGTATGGCAAGTATGATATTCTGCCTCATTCTGCAGCTCTTTCACTCCACTCATACGCCGTACATGTGGTCAACCCCATCACATATATAGATTTTGTAGAAAATTGTTAAAGGAGGGGTCTGCAGCTCTTAAATCAAAAGAGCCACTTCTGCTCCTCAAATTTGTCACGACCTACAAAACGTGCTTAAAATAAAGATAATTCTGCATATATATAGATATATCTATATATCTATAGATGTATAGATATATAGATATATGTTTATAGCCCTTTTTGTAACATTTGAACACTGAACTACGGAGGCCAGTTTGTGGAAAAATACCAACATGCTAACTATGCTAATGAAAGCATTTACTGACATCTTAATAAATTACTAGAGTTAACATAAAATTAGGCCAGTTTGTTGGACATGCAATTATGCTTTATTGAATTTCTTCAACAGTAATAAAGGCAGGGACCTTTTTACTTTAGCTTTTAGTATTGTTTTCTTTCTTTAATCAGTGGTATGCCATGACGTTTAATTCTCGTTATTAGAATGATCTGCTGTAATTTGATTATTTGTGATATCGTAATGCGTACACTTTCAATTTTTTTTTTTTTCCCCCTTCAGCAACTTGCCTTAAATGTGTTAAAATGTTAAATGTTCTGCAGGATTTTAGAGAAAGACTGCGCTGCGTGGCTGGAAGTTGGATTAATGACACGGCTAACAGACTAACAAATTACTAGTGCAAACTGATCGATCTGTGTTGCTCCTTGGATTATTCGTATCATTCTGTCATGGACATTTTATTCACACATTGCATAAAATTGGACAGGAAAACTGATAAAATTAGCCTTTTCCATGTGGTCATGAATATAGACATTATTTGTCTTCATGTTGTTTTTCTTCCAAGCTAAAAATAAATAGTTTCAATACTTAATTGTTTCATCGTTCTGTGGTTGTAAATTTACCAAAATCTTTTTTTTCTGTAGCATTGAGGCATTCCTTTAGGATTTTTCATTAATATATCTCTAAAAATAATCTAATTGTCTCTGCCTAACACTTCCAATATAAAAAACTGTGAATGATAACACAAAATGTTCTTATCGCTTATTGCAAAGTAAATGTGTGAAATTGCATAAATTACTTTATGCTCATCAGGAAACAACAATGTGTATTTTGCAGATAAAAGGATGGTGAAAGAGGAATAAGTACATGGTACTGCAACAGTTTTTTTATGTTTATGAATAAAACCAGGAAAATATTTGACCTTGTGCACCACATTGTAATCTGTTTCTTTTTTGTTGCTGTTTTTTCCTCTTAGATAAAACTTTCTGTATTTTATTACTTTAGATCTGCTTCCAATAATAATAATAATAATAATAAAAATAAAAACCTTGACTTTCAACAAAATGCAAATCCAATTTTTCTTGTTCAAGGTGTGTTTCTAATATGTTCTCTTAACACTGTTATAAATCAGTCAAACCTTTCATCTGGAGCTTATATTTTTGTCAAACAAAAAGGTATCGTTACAAAAAACTTTTTTTTTTTTTTTGTAGATTTAACTGTGCAGCTGAAGTTTTTACTGTGCCTGGAGTTCCATGGTTTTTTATTCAATGTTATTAAATCTACTTCAGGAAAATTCACAATTTTTCCTAACAATTTTACCCAATTTCGTATTAAGACAAGTGTCTTTATAGTTCTGATATTTTGAAGTGGGGTTCTGTGGAAAGCTCATTAGGAGCTAACATCTTACCTGTTGTAGATACGGCTTCGAACAACCTCAGTTTGTTGAAATAGAGTTTAATTCTGAATAAACTGATGAGCTAACAGCTAGTTGATGTTGGGTCGCTTTGTTTAGTCACCAGGTTTGGAAAGAGATGTTCTGACATACGTAAAAAAAAAACGCTTTACCAAGTTTGACTTTATTTATCCTGCCTACCTCTTTTTAGGCTGCTTGACCTCAACCCTCTGAGGTCCAACATGAACATATTCTTTCATTAGATGTTCTTGTGGGTTTTCTGTTGTGAATGGCTAACAAATTATCAAAGAGAAATACAGAAAACAGAACGTCTTAACGTGTAGTTTGTGAAGTTTAATGTTAAACTGAATGACTTTTTTCCACACATAACATACATTGTTAATATTTACATCAAACATAACCTGAAAAATGTAGAACAAAAAAACAAAAAGAGGTTTAACAATATCACATTGTTTCATTATTTCAGTCTGGGCAACAACAACAAAAACTCACAAGCCTTTTATTTGTTCTGGTCCTTCCAAATTTGTGCAGTACATGTCAAAAAAATGTGCTGTTGGTTTATACTGTATGTTTGCAAATGGTAAAAAAATAAAGTAGAAACGTAATGTTGCAGTTTTACAAAAAAAACACCAAACAAAAATGTTCAGGGTGAAAAAAAGCAGATATTTTACAACATTTGAAATGATTACAGGAACATTGGTATGTGTAAACGCCGACGTCAGCATCTTCTGCAGCAGGAAGAAGCAATTACACATAATAATAGTTAAGAACAACAATAATAATGAAACAAAAATTAACAGAAAGGATCTCAATAATATCAAATGTGTCACAAAAAGACAACAATGTGTTTCAGTGATTTTTTCACACAGCGGGTACAGCAATAATAAACTCCTTCAGCGGTTCAAACCAGATACCGCTGCTTAAACTAAATGCTAGCACACATATCGAGCCATTGCAAGACAACAAGGTGAGCACAGGAGAAAGTCTCACAAATTTTAACTTCATCCCATTAACCACCATTTACCACCATTTATGAGTAGACACTAAATTACCTTTCAACATCTTCAGGATTTTTTTAAAATTCACATCAAGCACAAACACAAAGTATTTCCTTTTATTTTATTTTTTTTCCAAACATACATCTGACATGGCAAAAAAGGTGAACTTTCAGTTGATGTAAAATTGTTGTGTCTGGAGGGCTTGTGTGCTGGAGGCAGTATCCTGGAATCGGCTCATTAAAGGCAGTAACTCACTGGGCTGCGGCTAGATGGCGAACACCATTCGCCAAGGGAGTCACCTGATTGTCTCGTGACGTTTTCCGAGGATTTGGGATTTGAAACAGACACAGAGTCATCATGCGTGTCTCCAACCTTTCTCATAATTGCAAAAACTGTATTTTGATACCTGCATGGGAGCCTTTCTCTGACTGTAACTATGTCCAGGTAAAAACTCATGCAGATACATAGTAATTATTAAATAACTGGTCCAAATCTGCCCATTTTCATTTTAGAACACGTTGAATTTCCACTAGGTTGAATTGCTTGCAATATCTTGTGTCTTGTCTCGTGTTCTTGCGTCATTTTAACCGTTGCTGTAAACGAAATTTTTACCTGAGGAACAATAATGGTCTGAACTAAACTGAGTGGTAGCAACATCTAATGCAGCCCAGTAAGCCCCTAGTAATCACCTGGTATTTACCCAGAATGTGCCTGGTAAGTAATAGGTAAGCAGTAGGTACCCTGTCAGTAGCAGGTATGTATCAGGTACGTACCGGGTTGCATATGTATTGCTACCAGTTAAATCATAAATGTAGGGGCAGCTGCCAAGGTGTGCAACAAAATAATGTGCATGGCCTAAAATACAGTTTTGTAAGTCGTGCACACAAAAATAAGTCATGATTTTCAAAAATGTGGTCGCAAGGCTTGCTTGTCACTTCCGAGACCCAGAATTCAGTGAGACTACAATGGAAAACTTACATATTTTTACACAATTTTCAGTCACCAACGAGTCTCCTCCAGCCGCAGCCCAGTGAGATCCCACCCTAAGCAAATTAGCTTATGTATGGTCTGAAAGTAACAGTCACAGTGGACTCTGAAAATAGGTAAATATAACTAATCATTCTATAAAAAATACAACTGCAAGCTTTTTTTCAGTTCCGACTGATTTGAAACTAAGTTTAATTAGTACAAATTATATTCTTAAAATATTTAAATATGTTAAATGTGTAGGCTGTCCATAAAAAAATTAGTTCCCTTTAGCTATGAACATAAAATCTTATTAACCAACCTATTATTTTTCAGAGGACAAGCCAACTGTGTGATTGTCTTCACTTAATACACCTGCATTACGAAAAAAAACTCCTGTTTGACCCCATAAGAGCTTCAACTTCTGTAACAAACTTCTGTTTTTACATGAAGATATGGAAAATACAGCATATGGTAAAGCATTGTTTGAAGCTAAGACAGTGTAGAACATTGACAGTCAACATTATAATGTTTGTTTCCCATGAAATAAGATAATATCGATGTAAATGTTGGCAAGAAAGCAAATAAACGAAGCTGACTAAAAGTATGTCTTTGGCAACTACTGGTAGATAATAAATAATATTGATCTGGATGGATTAAAAAACACAGGGAGAAGAGATGAAAGTAGATGCTGTTGGAGTTGAAGCCCTTTGATTTTTGCCTTTTTTAAATGACGATAACATTCGCTTCTAATAGTCCGAAATAGCTTAACACTAAAAGCTGTTATGAAAAGGTAATAAAAGATTGAGTTGAAATACTGCCAATTAACAGCCTTACATAATAATCCTGTCATTAATTGTTCTTAATGGGGTAGTCCATGTCACTGTAGATCATTAGTTTTACACATTAAATAGCATTTAATTTGCTTTTTTTTTCCACTAAAAAACACCTGATCACAAATACAGTATAGTACTTTTAAGCAAGCATATGATTGAGAGAGAAATAGAAAAGAAACAAAAGAAGCACATTCCTATAAAAAGTGACTAACACTGTAGGAATTGTTTAAGAAAAAAAACAAAAGAAGAAGAAGAGCAAAAATCTTGAGTGGCGTTTCTGTACATGATTAGATGGTTGGCAAAAAGCAACATGGTCAAAGGTGAGGAAGTGATCAAAAGCAAACAGGATGTGTGGGATGCATGAGGGGTGAAGAAGGCTAAAGTGGTGGAGGCAGGCAGTTGGAGGCAGCTAAGCTAACATCACGAGGTGACTGGGGTCCTACAGCTTCAGTGGAGCAAGCAGTGCACAACACACAGGGGGCCGAGGGACACTTTCATCATGGCTGGGAGGGGAGAGCCCAAGAGTGGTTTGAGATTAGAGAAGAAACAAAAGCACAGTGGGGGGATGGATGCACATCCGTTCAGCAGAGCTTTGATTTTTTCACCAAGCATTTGTGGGACGACTGAGTTGCCTTTTACCGGGATGAAAAGAGTTACGTTGCACGTCACACGGATTGCTCCTTGGGGAAAGTGAACGGAGCGCGAGGGCCGTGGGCGGGGAAGCTGGTGTTGGAGTACATGGGCTCGTCGGATGGGTGCTGAGCGTAGGGGTGCTGAGGCAGGAATGTCACAGGAGGATAAACAGGAACGGGCTGAGACTCGGGGACGTGTTCGACGTTGCAGGCGCGTTGGTAGCTCATGTATTCAGCTGGATTCAGCAGCTCTTCTGGATGCCTCCCAGATTCCTGCAAAAAAAGAGACAAACATCAGGACGTTACATGTCACAGAGGAAAGTTATTTCATGACATAAACTTAAATTAGACCCAAAAGTCAACATCTTATCATGAATATGCATCTTTGTACTGAGTAATCATGATTATAAATTACTAATTTTTTATGACCATTAATATCCGTTTATAAAAACTGTGGCAGCTAAATATTACACACAATTAATTTTATGTCCCAGTAAAGGAATACTGTTGGAGCGCCAGATGTGGCAGTAAATATGACATATGTGCATAAATGGCCACAAACAGGGCCTTATTCATGGATCTGAAAGGTACAGACACAAATAGAAGCCAAACTAGTTAAAGATAAAAAAGAAAAGAAAATGCTCAAAATTTGTATGTAGATGTCTAAATTTTAAATGTCCTTGAATAAATAAATAAAAAGAAAATCCAACCACTTGTGACTTTTATTATCAGTTTTGTTGAATTATCTCATTTACATTTTTGATTTGAGAGACTTTGTTCATTTTTTGCTTTTTTGTTTTAGAAGGCTGTTTAGAAAGTAAAAAATCTAAACTATGTGGCAGCAACCGTGGTAATTTTATATTTTT
Organism: Kryptolebias marmoratus; assembly: GCF_001649575.2. Taxonomy (NCBI): domain Eukaryota; kingdom Metazoa; phylum Chordata; class Actinopteri; order Cyprinodontiformes; family Rivulidae; genus Kryptolebias; species Kryptolebias marmoratus. The sequence goes on from NC_051431.1 coordinate 3,749,161, forward strand.
ACCATCATATGGTTCAGATGTTGCCTACAATTCCCACAATTCAACTTAATATCATATTTGCTTTAATGCCTCCTGTATTGCACATGTTTACAGGTTTGTTACGTGCACATATTTATTCATTTATTCGGTAATTCAAGTATAGTTCTGATCCAAAATAATCTTGGTAGATGATGTAATTCGCCGGTATGTTTTACCACCTTCATTTTGTAGTTCCATCACTAACACTCCGTGTTTGTGTACAAAAGAAAATAATGTGCAAAAGCATTCATTTTACAAAATTCATAAAGTTCTGCATACATGGAGTTTTGTTTGTTTGTTTGTTTTTGTTTTCTTTCAATCACCGTGAAACCTGAACGTGCACAAGCCTGATTTCCACTTCCATTTCTAATCATAATTAGGTTCAGAAACTCCCCCGAAAAAGTCATTTGCATGTAAAAACATTATGAGACATCTAAAGAAACATGAAGATGAAAGATGAAGATTAAAAAGGAAAATCAGTTTCATCTGGTCAACTCAGTTCTTGAATTGCAAACAGAAAACAACAAAGACAAATGAAAAAAGAAAAAAGAAAGGATAATAACGGGGACTGACATTGTAGGTTTGCAGCGAAGGACGCAGCAGAGGTAAACAAGAAAAAAATCAGATTACAGACAGGAGCCAGAAACATGGACGAGCTCAAACAAGGACAGTATTCAGGGTACAACAGGCCCAAAACAACAACAACAACAACAACACAATCCAATGGGCTTCATACAACCTGAAACCAAGCACCAAAAACATGATTCCTTCATTACTCCGAACGTCTAACAGTCATCCTGACTCACAGCTGGTACGCACAACTGCAGTCAATAATAACATCAATTATTAAGCAACTATGTTCTGAAAAAACAATGATAAAACGTTCAAAATAAATAAAAACACAAACTCTATTAAATACTTTGTTTTAAATTTGTTTTTTTATGTTAAAGTTTGTCTCCTCCTACGCCATCTTCACTTCACATCAAACTGATCCAAGATCTGCTGCATGCAACCTCTGTAAAAGCTGCACACATCCTCATCATACATTATTCATTTTAATAACACGAAAAAAAAAAAAGAACAACATACGCCTGGTGTGAGAATGTACACATCCTTTAAGCATATGTCTCCTGGTGTTACTGTGTTCCTTCAAATTTTATCTTCATGTAAATTTCATATTTCCACATTTAATGTTGCATCTTTTGATAGAAAATGTGTTTGGAACTTTATCATCAGACTTGTTTTTTTTTTCTCCTGTCTGTGTCTGTGTCTATAAAACACACTGCAGACATTTCTTTGCATCACGTTGCTTGAAGAATTCAGTGTGTTTTAACTATTTGTCTAATTTTCTGCATCTAGAAAATTAGATAAAGAGCAGAACGCTGTTCTTGCAGATGATATCGTTTGATTTGTCGACCAACTTCAACGAGAAGAGCAAAACACAAATCAGCTGCTTCATTTGCAAACAACAGATTGAAGACATCATTTTACATCTATTTTATTTTGTTTTAGTTATATATTTTATTTCTAGTTCTAATTATTCTCTTCTGAACATCATCAAATGGGTGCATAAACAGGCTACATTTAAACCAGTAAAAATACCGAGTTAATTATCACCACCAATGACAAAGGGGGTGCAATAATGTTTTTGCCTGTGTGTGTGTTTGGCTGTACTGTACCACAAAATACATCATTAATCACTGAACGGATCTTAATGAAACTTCCAGAAGTCACTGGGTTGACGTCTATGACTGAGTGATGTTTAGAGTCAACCTGATTCGAGATACCTGTCACAGCAAAACAATCTTGGCAAACACAAAAATGGCTATAACTCAGTCGATTTTACAAATATTGACGATGTTTCAGTAGCTGATGGTCGACCGCAACACGTACTCTAAACAGGAACGGATCACGCGAGATATCGCTACATTTAATGAGGTTGTGCTTAATGTTATTTTTACGGTTTGATTAAGCTGCAACTTCCTCATTTATCGTTACAGGATGATCTAAGTCCAAAGCCGGCAGCAGCTGATGTGCATTCCTTCAAGGAATAAAAACCTTTAATGCTTTAAATTTAGGACAGAAACACAGTTACTCTGTCGGCAGGATGATGATTGCAGAAATAAATATCCTTTAGAGCTAAACTGCTTCATGAGTTCAATTCATAATTCTGGTGAGTTTACAAACACTTTTCTCTCCTGGGGTCAAATTTTTTTTACAACACACACTTTTGAATGGATGTGTTCTTCCTGTTTATGATCAGGATATACTGCAGCTACACATTTCTCTGTGGCAGCACAAGGGTGTGAAATGTCCAACACACAGTAGGAAAGTTCAAGGAGCACAGACAGCTTTACACAAAAAAAGAGTGTCTTTCAGTCTCATCTCCTCTAAAGAACACAATCCCCTCCAATAGCTTTCCTCCTAAAACAAAAAAACAAAGATTATACTATCCAACAAGGTATGGATGTAATCAGGTTCATGTTTAAGTGAAGACCTAAGACAGATTCACTTGTTGGTGGTAATATCAGACACTCCTTTATTGTGTCAGAAAGACAGCAAAGATTGGAGGCTGCTTTCTGCCTATCATCAACTCATTAGTCTGAAGGCTGCAACTCGGAACAACATGCTTCTCTTACATCACTTTCAATTTTACTTTAAACAAGACTAATTTCCAAAATAAGTGCTGCTGGTAACTTGTTGATATCTACAAAATTAACCTGATGAAAGTACAACTGGCTAAGGCAGGGTAGCTGCACCGTATTCCAAAGTTTCAGTCTGTATGGATGGATAATTGTCTGTCTGCTAGCAAATATCGTATAAATCACAGGACAGAGTTTAATGAGATTTGCTGAAAGAAATCATTGAATGTACATCTACTACTAATTATTTTTTGAAACTAACCTAATTCAAGATGGCTGCCACAGTCAATTGACCTCACAAATACAAAAAAAGTTCATATCTCAGTCAGTGTTACAGATGTTGAGCTAAAATCTAAAGTGGTAGTCGCTGAGACTGATACCCAGCAAACAATCTGCTAACAGGACAAATTTAACAGAATCTTCAGGAAATAAATATTGGATTAACGTTTGGAGCCAACCCAATTTAAGATGTCTGACCTGTGAAAACACAAAAATCACCGCCATTCAGTCAGTTTTAGACATTGAGCTTAAATTCGGTGCTGCTTTCGCTGAGAATCTTTCACAACACATGCTGTAAGTGTTACTTGTGCAAGATTTTTTCTTTAAATATTGGCATGAACTGCTGGCACCAAGGGCAGCATGGTGGAGCAGTGGTTAGCGCTGTCGCCTCACAGCAAGGAGGTTGCAGGTTTGCCTCCTGGCCTTCGCATGTTCTCCTTGCGGATGTGTTTTGTTTTCCCAGAGACTCTGGTTTCGTCCCACAGACCAAAGAACATGCATGTTGGTTTAACTGGTAACTCTAAATTATCCGTAGGTGTGAGTGCAAGCGTGAATGGTTGTTTCTCTCTGTGTTGCCTTGTGATAGACTTGTGACCTGTCCGAGGTGTACCCCGCCTCTCTCACAAGAGGAGATAGGCACCAGCTCCCACTTGACCCGGGAAAGAAAGAGAGGGTGAAGAAAATGGATTGACGGATGGTTGTTGGCATCAACCCTGCTTGTTTGTCAGCAAAATATCCCACAAACCAATATATGGGTTTTAATGCAATTCAGAGATTAATCATTGGAAGTACATCTACAGCTGATTAATTTTTTGAGTCATGCTAATTCAAGATGGCTGCCACAGCTAATCTACATTAGGAAACACAAAAATAGCAAATACTGAGCTAACATTTGATGTGGTAGTAGCTGAGAGTAACACGCACATACTCAGAATGTGACATCTTGTGATGCATGATTTCTTTCTTTTTTTTAAGTTTGATCAAAATTATACATATATATATATAAACGGACGATATGCGGTACTTGAAGGAATGTTAGGCCTTTAATTATTATCCTGTCCTGCCTTCAGAAAATTCACGTAAATCTAAAACGTGTGCATTTTTTTTAATTTTGATTTCCTGTCATGTTTTAAAATCCCTCTTACATGTATGAGTGTATAATTGGAAGTCTATTTTGTGGAGTTTTCACAGAAATTATGACTCAGATTTTTATAAACTGCTGAAATTGAAGGTTTTTAAAATAATGCCTGCAGTTTTCAATTGGTTCCAAATGTATCAATGCAAAAAGGATTACAAGTGCATGAGGAAATTACCATAAAGAATGACAGTCGTAAAAAAAATAGAAAAATATGAGTAAAATGAAACTCACGAGTCCTCCTTAAGCATCTCTACATCTACGAAAACGATGATCCCAACTCTGAAAACAGTTTGCAAGGCAGTGGAACCGCAACAAAACAATCAAAAACAAATAAATGTCAACCTTCTTATAATCTATTACATTACTAGAAGAAACTATAAAACATTACACACAAAAATATCTTTTATGGGTAATATTTGGGAGAAGATATTAAGGAAGTGCTTAAGCAAACTACCCTAAAAAAAGCCTTGGTTTTGCAATTAAATCTACACTTCCTGTTTTTGGATTTATACATGCACTTTAAGAGCTACGACTTAAACAAAAGGCCTAAAAGAAGAAGCAGGGTTTTAAACTGACACGGTGAGAGATAAATGGTGACACAAGTGCAGTGGATCCCAGAAAGACAAAAGGGGAAGCAGCTTTTTGTGAAGGTGAACGGGTATTTTCACAGCAGGAGACGTACAAATAAACTGATCCCGACACAAATGCTGGAGACACTGACTGAAGACTTAAAAAGCTTATTTGTTTCAGGTCAGTATCAAGGACCGTTCAAGCTGCTCAAGAACATTTTCTTCCTTGTCAGGTTATTAATGTCTCTGCTTGCTGAGGAGTCCTTGGTGAATTGGAGCAAAATTAAAACCAGCAGTCGGTGGAGTAGGTTTTCTATTTTATAGTTTTCGCTTTTTTTTTTTTTTTTCTGTCAAGACGTTTGGGATTCAGACCTGAATATTTCACAAACTGCTGACAAAGGTTTGACTCAAAGTTATATAGTTTCATCCTGCAGAGTTACTCTCCCACATTTACACCTGGATCTGTTCACGCTGACAGTTTGGATGAAAATCTCATCTCTTCGACATTTTAAGCGACGGCAGATTTGTTTGAAAAGTTCTCAGAGTGGCTTTCATTAGGGTTTGACCGTAAACAATGGTTTCAGAATTAAAATACTTTGTATTAAAATGAAATACTTTGTTATTCCCAGGGGAAATTAGGCTTGTTACCGTAACTCCAACGAAAGAAAGATAGTTACGCAGAAACAACACTTCAAAGTATTACAGTAAAAACACGATTTACAAGCTTATGTGAAATAGAAGTTATAATAGAAGTTTTATATGAAATATATCTTTTTAGTAAAATTTTGGTAAAATTTTAAAACATTTCTTTTAGGAATTCAAGACAAACTGTATATTATTATTTACAAAAATAGCTAGAAATTGGTGCAGTCATGGCCAAGCGTGATCCCCAACACATACTCCTCTGTGGGATAGTTTTGCCATCTAGCAGTATTTAGTAAAATATCTCATGAAACACTAAATGCATTTTAATAAGATTTATTAGAAAGTAATAATTGAACGTATATCTACAACTTTTGGAGCCACCCCAGTGAAAGATGGCCACCACAGCTAATTGATATTAGCTTACCAGATATTGAGCTGAATTCTGTTTGGCTGTAGCTGACAGTGTCCTCATGATATTCGTTGAGTTATAAAATCTCGCAGGAGACCACCGGAGATCACACCTAACATCATCTACAAGGTTTGACCAGAACGGCTATTATGCCATCTTTTCTTGTCATGAAACGATTGTAGTCTGAAGCTCCTGGCATTAAAAGGTGGCAGGCAACATGCATACCTTGAAGGAAGGCTTTTAACTGATAAGTACACCTGGACTTTCATATTACTCCATTCCTAATTGTATAGTTACATTTTGTAAGGCTGTTTAAAACATCTCAAAATGGTAAGATTTACATCATTTTCCACGACCTACAGTTTTAATCCCAGTTGCTGGTGTTCCTGGTGCAACTAACTTTGTTTTGTTTAAGAGTAGGAGGAAATAATGAATGCAAAAAGGACTAAATGTTTTATTTGTGTACTGTAAGTGTGGCAATAAATTATACATTAAAAAACAAGAAAATGATTATGTTGAAATAGAAACAGCGCAGCTCCTGCATAAAGGTCCAAGATACGTTTGTTATCATCTATGCAAAGAAACAAAGGGCTGTATTTTAATAAATTATCTGCATAAGGAGTGTAAAGACAACCACGGTAACAACACACCTGCGTCTGTCACTCCCTGACTGCCAATGACTTGAGAGGCAGACCGAAACATGGACTGAAAACAAGGCTCAAACAAACAACTGCTGTGCAAAAATGACAGGTCAGATCCTGAAACCTTTCACCTGTATGCAGCAGAGAACTCTGACGGTCACACATGTGAATTTATATGTTTCTACAGTGTTTTATATTGGAGATATGAGAAGTCATAAAGATCCTTCACTTCCAGTTCGAAAAGAACATTTTAAGCTAAATTACAGCTAAATCTGCAGAAGCTTGGGAGTTCACTCCCTGCATCCTGGGCTTATTTGAGAGAAAACCATAAGTCTTATAGCAGTGAGAGAAACACTGCTATAACAAAACAGCTGTGGGAGGAAGAAGAGCTTGTTTGCAAAAGATTTGAAAATTATAGACAGTTCAAATATCAGTGTGTGAAACGATCAACTGTCAGCTGAACATTCTGTATAAAAAAAATCTGTAAAAATTATAAAAATTGACTGATGATGATTCTTTTTCTTGCACTTTTTTGTTAAATTTGTATCAAGAACAAAAGCCACAGTGCCCCCATTCCTCATTGGGCCACATTTTATTGTATGTTTTGCAGGTTTTCTTTCAAAGCTTTTATGACTGGGCGAAAACTTTCAATAGTGTAGTAATAAGGGTACTTTCATGCTTATGCGTTGGCACCTTTAATAATGCTGCAGACAGACTATGTCGCCTTTTTTTACACATCCAAGCTGATTTTCTCACATTTGTATACTGAAGTGAACCCGGTGTCTTGCTGCAGCAAATATTTACCATTCGGAAACAAGTGCTGTTTTTTATTTATTTATTTATTTTTTTACTCTTGGCAAAAGTGAAAATTTGCATCTTCTTCAAAATGTCAAACTAGTCATTTACAAAAATGCAGTCCCCACTCAGATGAACCAGCCAATTTCATATCTTCCAGCAATGTTGACATTTTAGAAATGGTTTTCAGTGGACACACATTTTTATTTTTAAACTTCAAATATAGACAGACTGAAAGTTTGGGAATAGTTCTTAATAAGTTTGTAAGGAGCTGATGTGTGACCAATAACACTTAAATTACTGCTTTAAAAGTCTGCTGTTGCCAAATTATAAAATGAACTTTTTTATCACTCAAGGGGTTATCACAGTTTATTAAAAAAAAAGAAAACTCTCCAAACCTTAAATCTTAAATAACTTTTTGCAGCTAATTTAAATCAATTACTGTTTAATGAGTGAACTATGAAGAAAAGGAAACAAGAGATAAAAACAAAAAGTACCATTTGAAACACAAGTAGTTGAATTTCTCTTGTTAATTGTAAGGCAACAAAAATATTTGAGAGTTAAGCAACGCCACAGTGTTCCTCATCATAAATGTTTTTGAGCGCATTAGGATTTAGAAGTTAAATTTTCAGTGAGACAAAGAGGATGTTAGGACCCATCATTTAACAGTTTATCAGATTTAAATGATTTTTAATTATCTGATTGTGGTCAGAAGTGTAGGTTTTGTTGGGATTAAGTTAAGGTAAATGAGCTTTTTGAGAGGCTAATGGCTCTGAACCATAGTGATGTTAATTAATAATATAGCCTGAATGTTTCAATGTATTCTCCTTTTTTGATGCAGAAACTTCAGCAGACCTGTTGAAGTCCTGCTTGTTGTTTCTCTGACTGCTCACCACGTGACAGGATTGAGTGTTTATCTGCATACAAATATAATTCACATCCCATCGCAAAATGTCTTAGAATAAACAATTTACCACAATCATAGTTGACTGCACTAAACAGATTTGTAACATTAAATCTGAACAGCCTCTAAGATGCTTTCTTACGCAGGTTTAAAGTCTCACTTAGCAGGTAAATATCATTCAAAACTCATTTTTGCTGCTCAGAATAAATAACTGGAAGGTTTCAAAGTATTTGAAACATTACCACGTTTATCTTAATTCAGTGAATTGGAATCAATAATCTAATCAATATTCAGCACATACACAAGACAAAAGCTTTTTTAAAATACTTTCTTATTGTTGAAATATTTTTCTGCAATTATTTATTTATGAATTCCCTCAAGCTGCTTCTTTCTCCTTCCAGTTCTGCATAATGACAAAATCTTTTAGAGGTACCAGATGGTACCAGCCCACTTTCATCTGTGGTCATGTCAGACCCTCAGCGTTTAATAATCTTCATTTTTTAAAGAATAATTGGCCATCATAGTTTTTTTTACTGATATATTTGGAGATCAAATTCAGAAAATTCACCACATTAGGAGTTTTAAAATGAATTATTTATTCTTTGGCAAATTTAAACGACTTGATTTGTAATTCAATCCCAACCTGAGAAATGGAAATGGATGAAGACAAAGAGAATTTTTTTTGGTACTTTGTTGTTGTTTTTGAACAGAAAATTGAACAAAAGAAGAAAAAGAAAGTTGAAATGTGGTCTTCAAATGAGTTGTTTTTAGCGAATATATAATAGCTAAAAACAACTAATTTCAAAATACACACACACACACACAGTATATATATATATATATATATATATATATATATATATATATATATATATATATATANGAAAATTGAACAAAAGAAGAAAAAGAAAGTTGAAATGTGGTCTTCAAATGAGTTGTTTTTAGCGAATATATAATAGCTAAAAACAACTAATTTCAACACACACACACACACACACAATATATATATATATATATATATATATATATATATATATATATATATATATATAAATAAACTTATCTTGCTGTACTGAATGTTTAGTCGAGGGGAACTATCACCTTTTCTAGTTCAACATTTTTATAGTTCAAAATGTATAAAATAATTTTTCAAATTAGCATATTTTTTGTCTCTTTACAAGAAATAATTTGAAAGTCTAATGACCACAGTTTGACCTTTTATTTGTTTAATTCCTCCATGCATTTTTTTATGACTCTGGCCCTTTCTTCACCTCAGGATGATCTTAAGCAGATGTAAATTTTAATCTGTCTTTTTCTACATCAAACTCTGGGCAGCGAGCCCAGGAGCTTCGAAGATTTAAGGTTATTGGCTCATTTAAAGATGTACAATAGAATTTGATGGGAAATTAGAAGCAAAAATGGTATTTAATGAAAGAAGGTCAAATATTTATTTAAACCTGAAGAATGAACCAGCAGGAGGTGGGAGTCCTGCTTGTCAGTGTTATCTTAACCCTCCCGTGCCCTTCGGGTCAAATTGACCCTAAGTTACAAGGGCTTTTCTTCTTCTCTTCAGTTGTATTGACTTCAGGAGGGTTAAATAAAAAAAGTAGGTTAAAATGAACAGTTAGGTGGCCAATCAGAAATGTCTTAAAGCAACAAAAAGATAACAAAGTTCCTTAGAGGTTTTAAGGATTTCAGCCCCTTGTTCATAAAAGCCTCGTCTCTGACAGTCTCCAACTTATTTGAATTAGTCCTTATTTGATTAAACTATAATAAATTTAAAATAATAGGGGCCGTAACTGTCTTTCAGCTATATTTAAATGTCAAGGCAGGTGGTTGAAGGTTGGACCCAGAATGCGGGCAACACAAGGAGATCAAAAATAAACTGAAAGGCTGACGAGGCAGCAAAAACTAACAAGAAACTATCATGAGGAGCAGCTCAAAGGGTAAGAAAGCGACAACGCTTCACCCCACTGAATATAAAGGCTGGGCTGACGAGGAAGTGGGAACAGGTGAGTGATTACAAACAGGCGACAGGTGTGGCAGGCTGGCGTGGGAAATCACAGAGGAACAGACGGAGAGGAAAATGGAAACGACGCTGGAAAACAGTGGAAACTGAAACTAGAAACACACGAGGGTAAATCCAAGTACAGAGACACATGAAGACAGATCGCACAGAAACATGACTCAAGAAGAAGACGAACACACAGAATCCATCGAGGCGAACAAAACTACCAAAATAAGAGCACAGAACACAGGAACGATGGACAGAACTCCAGATACAAAGGAAATCAGTTCTACAAGAACCAAGAAATACACAGCCAAGATTACTGAAAAGAAAACAAAAAATCTCATAAGAAAATCAACAAAAATGTCCAGATCCTTTTTACTTTAATACTTAAATTAGAAATCTTTTTATTTGTAATCTTCTCACTTCATACAAATGTATGTGAGAGTAAAAAATAAACCTGTAAAAATGACTGGATCTTGTTTTGCTGATGCAATTCTGTTTTGAGTGACGCTGCTGATTCTGCCAAACAGCAATTTGAAACACAAGGAACTAAACTGGACACAAATCATGCTGCAGTGCAGATATTCTGCTTCCACAGCTGGAAGGAGGTACATTTGATTTCTGAAGCTGCAGCTTCATTGGTAACTTTTCAGGAATACGCACGTCAAGTTATTTTATATGTCTGGAATTTAAAGATCATCCTAACACCCGACAGGAAGGAGATTCTGACATGAGAGTCGAACACGAGCATACACAATCTTATATTCTGAAAAGAGATCTGATAAAAAAATCAACTTTTGTATGTATTTGTTGCTTCTAATAAACACACAATGCATCAGATAAACGAATCATAACTTCATGTCTGAGGATCTTGTAGCCTGTTTTGGTCAAACCGGACATTATGTGAAATCTTATGCCATGCTGTGAGATCTGTTAGTGTTTGAGATTCGACTCTTAGATACAAACACGTCAAATTCTACCTTTTAATTTGTAAAACTTGTCGGGTTTTGGGTTTTCTGTGGGGTTTTGTATTTCAGTTTAAGTCTTTGTTCAGTCTGCCACGCCCATCTCCACCTGTCCCAGCTTCAGTAATCATTCCACCTGTTCCCACTTTCCCAATTTCCTCCTGTGTTTAAAAACCCGGTCATCTCCTCCACTCTTTCGTTGAATCATTGTTTCTCCGCTCCCGTTTTTTTTGCTCTGTGCCCGTTTATCTTGTCGCTCTGTCCTCCTTGTTATTATTTCGCTCGTATGTTTAGCTGCCATGTCAGCCTTTTGTTTTGTTAATTATTCATTTAAATAAATTAGTTTTTTCTTTTAAGATGAATCTGCGCTCTGGGTTCACCTCCCTCTCCCTGTTCTGTGACAAAACTGAGTTATAGACATTTTTGTGTTGGCTATTTAATTAGCCGTGGTGCCCATCTTAAATTAGGTTGATTCCAAAAACCAATCAGTTATAGATGTACATCCAGGGATTCATTTCTGAGAGTTTCATTAAAATTTGTTCAGTGGTTCACGAGATATTTTGCTGACAGACAAACAGGATTGACGCTAAGGATTAATGCTAAAGACTCAAGGAAAATTCTTGCGCAATGAGCTTAATATTTCTCACTTTCTTTGCCGTATGCATCATTTTCACAACTGAGCTAAAAAAATCACTGTTCTTTCATGTTGTTACAGTTTACTTAACAGTCATTTGAATAACTCCAAACTCAGAGAATACACATCCTCGGGGGCCCAAAATACAGATGGCAATTTAAACAACAAAGAAAAAACACATCTATAAATACGTTTTGTTGGAAATGTACAACCTGAGATTAAAAACAATAAGTTCAGGATGTTTCACTCCAAATCAGATCAAAAGTTTTAAGAATGCTGTCCAACTTTGTACAAAAAAAGAGAGAAAAGAACCATAAATGCATACATTTAATAGCACGCGTTAATCTAAATGAAATCTGACTCACCTTGAAGTCATTTTAAGTACCAGTATATTGAGTAGATAACGTAACCTTGGGGGAAGTAAGGCTCAAATAAGTTTTTGTATCAGATAATGTAATAACTGTCACAACGAAGGGATTCAAGGAAAATACACGATTAAGAGCTGGCTGATTTATTTCCCTGATTACTTTCAAGTTCCAGACTAAAGGTTAACCGCCTTTTTTCTATGGAGAAAATGTGAATTTTTGTCAGCCTGCTTGTGCTTTAGTGGTTCACTCTTTGACTCACTGAACAACAATTCTATTCAACGACTTTAACTCACATCTAGAGTCAAAAGAGATGAGGCTTTTTCAACAAAAAAAAAAAACAAGAAACGTAAGCACCTTTTCATACGAGGATGTTCATGTTGGAGAGTTTCCCCTACAGTAGCACTGGTTTCTGTTGCAGATTCATTTTGATTTTAGTTTAAAAGCTGTAAGAATTAAATGAATAAAGGAACATTTTATCCACTTTGTGTCTCGTTGAAAAAGATTTTTCTTATCAGATTCAACAACAGTTTTCACGCGTATCCTTTACTCAAATGTGGAAACTGAAATATTACTTTTAATACAAATATTTGTAATGCGTATTGACATGAGTTAACGTTTATCATTTTGTTTAATGACACTTTTTTCCCATATTCACTGCAGCACAATCTTATAAATTTTATTTATAAGCTAACATTTACACAACACAAGAATTCATGCTCAGAGTGAGGTGGGAATGACTCTCAGCTACTACCACATCTGATTCTAGTTACATATCTGACTTATAGCCATTTTTGTGTTGGGTAACGGTAATTACGCTGCCATATTTAATTAATATGTCTCTAAAAGTTAAGCCCGGTCCCAATCCTCGCCCTCCACCCTACCTCCACCTCTATGAAGTGTGTACTCAGTCGAAGGCTTCGTGTGCAGCAGGTTACAAGCATGCAGACATTGGAGAATTGGGACAGAACGGGTTACATCATCGACTTGCGCCTCTGCGTCGTAACTGTGACATTCAACATGGCCGACCGGTCGCTGTTTTGGTATTTTAAGAAAGTGCCAGTACGATTTTAAAAGTACAGTTTAGGTATTTTTTGCTTTCCAAAGTCATTTGTCTGTTCAAATGTGTTTTGTTCTGACTTGTTGATCGTATTCACACCTGTACAGCAGAGTGAAACAAGAATTATTTCAATACTTTACGTCTGAAAACTGATTTTTTTCGTGACAGACGCAGCTCGCTCTGTCACCACCGCCATATTTCTGCCGTTTAATTCAAAACCCTTTTTATTATCAATAAAGTTAATTTTAAAAAATCAAAACGTCACATGCAGCCATGAATTGTAGGTAAATGCTTCGTCGAAGTCCGCCTGGATGCGGGCTTAGCCGAAGGGCGGATGTAGTACACAAAGGGGGCGGGGCTAAAGAGCACTCCGGAGAATTGGGACACACTCGAACCCTTCAGCATGAATGCACATTTGAAGGACACGAGGGTGGAAGTGCGAGGATTGGGACCGGGCCTTAGTCAGTTGTAAATGTGCATCCAAGACCACTTCCTGAAAGTTTCATGACAAAGTTGACTCCATGCTAAATTTTTAAGCAGAGAGCTTGCACCCATTTACTTTATGTTGTCAGTTTACAATAATATATCATTGCAGGATCTAGACCAACTGTCGCTTTATTGAGTGACAAATTGCAAGAAACTGGTTTGAATTGAATTTTAAACCACCTCTTGATCTATCAGGTTCTGTGGCTCTACTTAGAAAGTTTCCAGCACACTACAGGTTTCTTTGCATCCTTCAAAATAAAAGGTCACTACAGTTTCTGCAGTTTAATAAAAATGTTCTGACTGATCATCTTCTGTTCTCCTCAGAGACATATGCCTCCATGCATGAGACACAAAGGCTCACAGAATAATTTATTGGTGGGGATAAATCACATGATAACTCCTTCCCACTCGATTTTAGCTCAACTTAAGACCTGCACTGACATATAAAAGAGAGCTCTCCACTGCTGTCGTCAAACCACCAGAAGAGTGAATATTCTGTTGAAAAATGGGATTTGAAACCTCCAGCTGAGCTCCAGAAACATGTAGAATCAAAGTGAAAGCTCATATTTTTATTGTTTTTCTTCAACATGTCACCATCCATCCACGAGAACGTCTTCCGTCTGCGCAGTATTCAGAGCACGCTTCCTACAGGAAGGTGTATTTAGGGTGTCAATACTCCTGATAAACCCATTAGAATTAGAAGACTCTGCTCGTCTGCTAATTTGTAAAACCACTACAACCAATCGGAGCTACCACAGCTGCGGCGGCGTCTCACATGTAGCTTTTAATTAGCCTCCTTCTCCAACCAGCCTCCACCTGCAGCAGCTGACTTCTGTTCTATCACTTGTTGTCTCCAACAGTCTGTGCCTTGATTGAGGCATTGCTGTTTCTTGGCATACGGTTTTTATTCCAATCATTTGCAACTGGAAATATTTTTAAGTAAAGATCTAGAGATGCTGCTTGAATTACATTTTTCTTAATTTATATAATGTTAAAACACAACCCAAAGCGTAAATTTTATATTTGCCTAGTATATCATCCTTTGTGGCCGTGCAGTTAAAAAAACAGGGGCTCAAAATGTGACATGTTTGTTTTTGTGTTTAACCAGTCTTAAAAAAAGGGGATTTATTGTTTATTTTTTTTACTTTAGATTTTGTGAAAAACAGATAAATTTGATTTCTGAGATTTGTCTACCACTCCAAGCCCATTTCACCACCTCTGTTTTCATGAAAGTACATAAAAGATTATTTCTAAGGGTCAGAATTTTTCATTGCCACTCTTAGTCTTTCCAGTAATGACTTGTTTGTGCTTGCAAGTAGCAGCCTTTGAAAAATAAAAGCAAAAAAAAAAAACAAAACCGAAATGTAAGTTGGTCGACTGACACATGTTTTCTCATTATTGTTTCTTTGTTTCATTTAGAACAACTGAGAGAGATGATGTCATTATTATTCCTCATGCATGTCAAATAATTTTTAAATGAACTGACTTAAGTTTAGGTCTTCATTATTGATAGCACAGACAGCAGCCTTTGAATTTATCATAGCTGTCACAATGTATGAGCCAGCCACAATAAGGTAAAATAATTAAAGCTACTGTAACTGTCTCCTAGCAACCATGCTGCTTCGTCCACAGAGACCTGCACTTACTGGTTTATCTTCTCTTTTGTTTGTTTCGAAGTAAAGCATCACAATGCTGCAGGTTGAGAAATGTGCTTGCAGTTAACAGGGCATCAGGTTAGATCATTTCTGGCTTCTTCACTGTTTGAAACACTATCTGCTGATGCAATCTGGTGCCGTCAGCAAGTGAATGCATGATGATTTTGGGCTGGCTTGTTTGTGTGTGTGTGTGTGTGTGTGTGTGTGTGTAACACCTGCAAATATGCTCAACAGTGAATAAGAATTTGTGTAATTCAGAAATGTTATTCATTTTGACTTTGTTTATCTATCAACTGCTGTGGCACATGAGCAAACAAAATCAAACGCCAACTCCTTCCAGTTACAGTGAATGTTTTGTTGCCATCTTAATTATTGCCCACCTCCAGAGGTGAAGCAGAAACAAAAAGTAAAGCTCCTAAAGTAATTATTGGATGAACATCTAAAAACGAATAACTTTTAAGCCACGACAACTAAGCAAACACAAAAATGTCTATAATTAAGCCAGTTTTGAATATGCTGAGCTAAAATGTTAGTGTCAGTAGCTGAGAGTCATTCCAAACACATCTGAACGCTAAATGATTGCGCAGAATCTGATAATAAAACCTTCCCAATAACTACTGAAGTCAACTTTGTCTGACTGTTAACAAAATATCCAATGAACCACTGGATTGGTCTTAATGACATTCTCAAAAAGTAACCCTTTATTCTACAACTAATTACCATTTTAAAATGGTCCCACTGCCAAATGACCTTAAAAAATCTCAAAATAGCTGCAATTTGACAGATATTGTGCTAAGATTTGGCGTGGTATTAGCTGAACGTTGTCCCCAATACATACTTCAATCAGAACACGTCGGGAAACATGTTTGCTTAAAACCTTAGAGTTAACAGTTGGAGTCAGCCCTGGCTGTCTGTTAGCAAAATATCTCAAACCACTGAACAGGTTTCAATAATACTCTCAGAAAGTTATCACTGGCTTCCCATCTGCAACTGATTAAATTTTGAAGGCAACACAATTCAAGATGGCCACCACAGCTAACCGACCTTAGCAAACACAAAAACGGCTTCATCTCAGTTAGTTATTGAGCTAAAAATCTGGTGTGATAGTAGCTGGTCGTTCATAACACATACTCCAAGTATTAACACATCGTGCAATACTGGTGGCGAGTGATATGCATT
This sequence comes from Kryptolebias marmoratus, assembly GCF_001649575.2. Taxonomy (NCBI): domain Eukaryota; kingdom Metazoa; phylum Chordata; class Actinopteri; order Cyprinodontiformes; family Rivulidae; genus Kryptolebias; species Kryptolebias marmoratus. Next base: position 3,765,556 of record NC_051431.1, read on the forward strand.
CTTTTAAGGACTGCTTGCACTTTAAAATAATACATTTTTAGTTGTACTTTGACTCCACTAAAATAAAAAGAATTAAATTAGAGAACACTGACTGCAACAAACACTTTGTCTCGTGCCTCGAGCCATGTGAACCGCCTACAGATTTATCTGCTTCATGGATTGCCTTAGAGACCAGTCTAACCAGACTAGCAACACAATCATTTCCACCTCCTTCCATCCCACTTTTGCTATATGTTTATGAGGAAGATCTCAAGTGAAGTGGTGTAGAGAAGTGTGTTTGTGTGTGATACAGGGATTCCTCCCAGCTCTCGTGGGGTTCAGATGACACATCGAAGCACAATCTTTTAGATAAGAGCGTGTTTTGCTCTGCTACCAATCAGGGTTGATGAGAGGTCTAATCACTTGAGAAGCACATATTAAATATTTGTGAATGTTCAGGAAAAAAGCTGTTTTACATTAAGTATCTTCCATACTCGGCACTGTTTTGGTAAATACTACAACAAATAGTGACTTTAGATAAAGTGTTTCATCATGTTTCTGAAATGTTAATGCAAATGACTCATGCAGCCAAATCTCTAAAGATTTCTCAGCAAATCATACTGTATTTAATGCAAAGACTCGAGAAAAATGAGGTGAAAAAACAACTGATTAAAAAAACTTTATAAATAGTTCTTTTGCTGGTACTTTAATAGATATTTTATAAGATTATTTAAGCACTTGAATGGCTGAATGTTGTCTCACACAACCCATTCTGTTTCTGTTGCCCCAAAAAACTGCACATCTGTTACTGTTTTTGAAAAGAACTTGGGAAAAAAAATTCTGCTTTAATCAAATATTCTTCACAGCAGCAAGAGGGAAGTCAAAAGACGGCCAAGACCAAAGAGGGAAGCAGGAAAGGGAACCATGTGGATCGTATAGAGGGGAGTCAATGCATGTAAAGGAGGGGGGATGAACGAGGGTTGGAGAGCGTCGGTCTGTGTACCTTGAGGCCAAAGTCTGAGGGGAAAAGGCCTACAATGGCATGCGTTAGTGTGAGCTAGGCTGGATGGTTGCATACTCGACAAGGTCCCCAGGGCCAGTTTGAGCAGAGCTTCGTGGGCTTGGAGACGAGGCCAAAGCTGCAGTATCCAGCTCCGCATACTGGACATCACTGTCCTTGTGGCCAGAGTTCTGGAGACAAGAGAGGCGAAAGGTATGTGAGGAAGTGAGGCAACCAAATAATGACAGAGTGAGAGAGATAGATAACCTGACAGAGAGAAGGGATGGAGACGAATGAGGGAAATGTTGACTGAAGGTCGGACTGGGACATTTCGAGCAGCCATTAGAGAGCGGGGCAAGGGAAAAATGGAACATACACAAAAAAATGCACAAGAATGATTTAAAATGACAAGCCAACAAACGGATGAAACCAGAACACACAAATCAAATCTAAGTGTTATTAAAAAATGAGGACACTGTCAGTTTTCACTGTGCACGTCAACATTTTTACATTATTTTAAATTAAAAAACTGTTTAATGAAAGTATTTGCATGTGCAACAGAAAACAAGTAATACATTTGCAGCCAGATGTGCCAGTAGCATAATGTGCGATTCTCCGAAATTTTTGCAACGTATAAAGTTCAGGGGTATGAAAAATTCAATTAAACACAACAAAATGCTGTAACTAAACAAGTTGACTGGGTGCATCTTAAATGGGTGAATTATAGTGAATACATGTCTGTACAATCTTCTAAACCACAAGGACTGTAATTTATGTGTCCTCGTTGCTGTTGAGTTCAGAGATCGTGGCTGTAACCACGGATACTATGCAACACATGGAGATGTGCCCAGAAGCACTTTAATGGACACGGAGGAATGATTCAGTCGTCTGACATATCAGCGTGAACGTAAACACAACGAAAAAAAAACCAATCATTTACCCAACATCTGATCACTGAGCACAAATACAAGTCCAGTGGTTGAATAACTGATTGAGTTGTTGAAAATTTGGCCAAGTTAATGATAGAGCAAATCATCCTAATGAGGTAATCAAAACAAATGCAGATAAATTTGTTGCTACCCTTACAGCTCAGTAAAACAACGCTTCATTTCTTGTGAAAAGTGATTCAGTTAAAAGCAGTTCTCTGATGTATATCTGCATGCCTTCAGTCTGTGATAAAGTAAACAAAATGATTTGTTTATTTTGTAAAAATATGCTAAAATAGTATCGGCAGATTTGTTGTTACCCTTAAAGAGAAGATTGCATTATAGTCATGTTTCAAACTAAGTGTTCAACCTTAATTAGTACCACAGGTGCCTTTAAACCTTTCTTCAGCCTGTTTAAAGAGAACAAACATCCTCTGGTTAGTTTTAAAAGTTGTGTTCACTACACTGTACATAGAGCAGAAAAAGCAAAGGCGAGAGCGATTCGAGGAGCTCAAAAAAGACATTATAGATATAATACCAACCTTCCAGGGCGTGGACGCAAGAGAAAATGTGAATATATGTACTGGCAAGCCCTAAAATTTCTGAGACTGATAAACTGGAGCTTTTTGGCCTTCTTTTATTATTATTATTATTATTATTACGGAAGGATACCAACCAGTTTATCTGTGTCTGTAAGTAATGACACTGTTTAACAGTCACAACATATATCTCATATTGTTCTTGTCTAAAAATAAATAAAAGAATCCAAAAGTCTGACAATCACTGACTAAACACTAAGAGAATTAACTTAAATGTGTAAGGAACCTAATTTCAACATAAATTTATGAAATTAGGTTTCTGATGTCTGTTTTTAAATCTAAGCACTGAAAGATGATTCTTTCTCCTTTTTAAATAAAAGTAATAGACTTCACAGAGATGACAGTTACAAACACAGTTCGCATATAACTTTAGGTAAAACAAACAGTGGATTTGCTTTCACAGAGGAAGATAAATAGTAATCAGGCTAAATTTGTGTTTGTACTTCAAACAACCTCAAATTACAGGTGAAAGATGACGGGGATCAAAAGATAATGGATAAAGCTCTCATTTTGAAGTCTACGGATTGTAAATAATATCTTTCTTTTGTTTATATGAGCAAAAACAACTGCATAACAAATACCAGCTCAATAAAATAGGCACCAAAAATGAATGAAGAAAAATAATTAACTATATTATTTGTGTAGATGGAACTTTACTGGAAATGTCTGTTTGGAAATCAAAGTTTTTCAGCTGGAGGTTTTATTTATTTTTTTGTTGTTGTGTTTTTTCAGACAGTGCAAAACCAAAGAAAATATCTTTATCACATGATAAACTTGAGAAAATCTATTTAGATGCATCCTCTGTTTCGTTTCCCAGACCCTTTTTTCGTTGTTGTTTCACAAACAACTTTTTAATGTGTTTTATTGTCTCACTGGATTTACTTGAGACCAGTTGGAGAAACAACTTCCAGAACAGAATAACTGTTAACAATAAAAAAACAATGTGAAAAAAAATTCTGTTGTCTGTGAGTTGCTAAGTCTGCAAATTAAAGTAAGACAGTTTCAATAGTTTTTCAAAAGAAAAGCTGTATGCACACTGAACTATGTGATAAAGAAGTGGAAAAATAATGCAAGCATGTGTGCAAATACAGCAACCTTCTCTAGAATTTTATATAAAAGGTCTTTTTAAAACTTGGTTGTATGAATGAGTTTTTTAAAGACAAAAAATAAAACATCAAATGAGTTTTGAAATGTACTTGTGTCCGCATGGATTGAGCAAGACATGTGCCAGGAAAGTATTGCAATGTGACATTTTTAATAAACTACAACAAAGTACAATGTTGCCGTTTTATCCTGTATCTTTTTTTCCCTCCTTTGACTCATGCACCAGCCAGTCTTGCATCACCTATCTATGCCTTTTTGAACAAATGCACAACAAAGTTTGGGGTAAGATCTGGTTTTAGACACGTGCACGACATCATGAAACAAAAGTGTTTCTTTTGGGGGCACAATATGTTAGTTAATTATCAGTACTAGATAACAAAGTCCTGCAGAAAAATATTCTTGCTGTGCCACAAATGTGAATGTGATGGACTCCTGTGCAGGTTAATTCTTGAGGCACATACAGGCAGATGATGAAACATGATACAACTAAGGAACAGAGCCGAAATAAATTCAAAGATGCCAGACAAAGACTAATGGGTGCTGACATCAACAATCTGAAAAGAAGTAACTGAAAACCAAAAACTATGTGCACCGAGGGGAAGTGAATACAAAATGGCTGCAGTAGAACTGATCAGAAACAGGAAACTTAACCAAAACCCCAAATCGATATACTCCAACACAACAAAACAGGAAGCAGGGTTCAGAACGGAGAAATAACTTCTACTTCAAATTACAGAACACAAATACAGAAAACAAGGTCATTTAATAAAACAAGAAACAGAAGCCACAGCCACAGCCTTATATATTACTGTTTCCCTCTAAAGCAGTGATGACTTTGATACATTTTCTTTGGCTATCTTTGTGCATTAAAGCCATTTGGTTATGTTTAGGATGTTTAATACTAGAAAAGGCATAAAAAAGTTTGAAAGTTAAATGTAATATTTAAGTATCCTGCACTTTCCTTTATGTCACATGGTGGCAATGATGCCAGGCTTTTATGGTCGGGAAATATAAATGATTTGTGATCGGGGTGTTTGGAAACCCAACACAGCTCCAGTTTCTGCTGGAGAGCAGGCTGCACTGGGTCTATGTCTATCCAAACACGGAGAGAAAACTTTGCGTATCAGATGAGTTCAGCCAATAATTACTTTCTGAAAGTTTCAGTAAATTCTAGTGGTTGATGAGATGTTTTGCCAAAAGACAGACCGGATGGTTGCCAACAGGTAATACGAACGTGTGATTCCATGTGTGATTCTCAGCTACTACCACACTACGTTTTAGCTCAATATATGTGAAATTGACTGAGCTATAACTACTTTTTGTATTTTTTAAGTTCAGTTGGCTGTGGCGGCCATCTTGAAGCGGTTTGACTCCAAAAGGTAATCAGCTGCAGCTGGTCACCCAATGATTATGTTCTGTGAGTTTCATTATAATTTATCCAGTGGTTCATGACAGACATGCATAGTTGACTCCAATAGTTAGTTAAAAATTAAACTATGTTCTGGGAATGACTTTTAGCTACTAGCATGACAGATTTTTGCTCAATATCTGTAAAATTGTCAATTATTGTGGTAACCATCTTGCTCAAGGTTGACTCTAAAAGTTAACCAGTTTTAGATGTACACTGAATTATTACCTTATGAGAGTTTCCTTAACTGGTTCATGAGAGCCTAATGCTACAAATTAATAAACGCAAACAAGAGTAAAAACATTATCGCATTTCGCCTTCAGCAGCAGGCGATAACATTCGCTTTTACTAAACTCACTAAAATATGAACATCTGTTAATACTGTCAAAATCTGTTTTTCCTGGTAAGGAAATCAAAGGAGCAAGAAGAAGTGAGGTTGGCCAAGACTGGGGAGTCCTTTGGGACGATACCAGCTATACATCGCAACATGTTTTATTTTCATCTGAGAAAAAAATCCCAGAGAAATGACTGGAGCTTCTGCAGAATGTTTTGTTAATAATTAAAATCCACTTTGCAATCTCACTGTTGCCTCAGTCTCTGCACCCACTGGATGTTTAAATGTGGAATATTTGTCATGACCAGAGTGCAATCAGGGAGAAAATTACAGCCACGTCGCCTTCAAAATGTGCAGATAGTGTTTTTCCCCTCGAGAATCATCATTAGTAACACTCAGATCCCAGCAGCTGTCAATGCATGTCTCCCACAAATAGTGTTTTGAAAACCTCACTGATATCCAATCCATCTTAAGTGCAGCCCTAAACTTTAATTTGAGTGGAATGTTATGAGTGATAAGAGATTAATCTGAGCAAGATCTACCCTCAGTGACAACAGATTATCAGGAATTAAACCTCCGGTTCCTTTGTGCATTGAATTGAAGATGATATTTTAATACTCTTGAATGGCTACACAGATAATCAAAATAAACACGCCTAAGGAAAAAAAAAAAATGTAACTTTATTCCTGCAGGTTTACGAGTGCCGAGCCGCTTGTAAAATGCATAATCTTTTCCAAATCATAACAAGCTTGGCTAGGAGACCAGTAAATAAAGCTCAACATATGCACCTTATCAGGAACGTAAAGCATAAAAACTTGGAACTTGCTTTTGATTTTCTCAAGTGATGTTCAACAATATGTCATTAAAGAAAAGCAGAGGTTAGTCTTTGAATTATTCATACATTAAAGGCCTAGCATTCCTTGAAGGAATGCATATCGCCCGCTGCCTTTCACTAAAATCATCTTATGTTGAGAAATGACAAAGTTGTTGTTTGGTCAAGCTTTGCAAATGAGGTTATGTGCAATCTTGTGTGATATTACAAGGTGTCACGCTCAAAGTATAGGTTGGGAATGACTCTCAGCTGCTATTATATCAGATTTTAGCTCAGTATCTGTAAATTAGAATGCGTTATAGCTGCTTTATGTTGGCTAATATTTATTACTTGCAGCCGCCATCTAGAATTCGATTGACTCCCAAAGTTAATCACTTGTAAATGTACTTCCAATGACGATTTCCTGAAAGTTTTATTAAAATTTTATTCAGTGGTTGGAGATATTTTGGTAACAGACAGACACACAAACACACACCCAGGTAAAAACATTATTTTTCACCTTTCGGCAGGGGGCAATAAATATCTAACTGAAAAAAACTGAAAAAACTGAAAAAAATAAATGATTCAAGGTTCAAGATTAAAGACTCCGTTTAAGACTCGTTATGCAACCAATAAACTCCACCACCTTGAAGCAACTCCCAGCAAACAACAAGCTATCCACGAATGAATAAATAATCACGTCATGAAAATAAAAAGTATTTTTCATGGTGGAGAGCGGAGTATGAATTCAGTCTCACACCCTGAGGAAGGAAACTGCTCCCAAGTTTGTCAATACAACAACAGCAGAATAAGCAGGCTTTGGCTGCAGAGAGATAGCTCACACTCACTCGTTACTGATTTTCCTTTAGGGGTAGTGTAACATTTATCTTCTAAAGTATCTGAGAGAAGTACAGTTGTTTCTCAACTTCCTATATATTTATAAGACATTTTATTACACTAAGTTTATGAGCAGGGGCTTAAAAGTCAGGAAGGAATTTGGAACAATGTGGGTTTCAGGATGTTGGACCGGGAATCTTGACTTTTGTGTACTGGGAAAGAAAGGGATCATTCCTAATATTCCTTGTTGGTCAACACCCTGACAGTTTGATGTCAGACAGTTCAGTTCGCACACCACACATAAGATTTCTGTATCACATCAAACAGGGGTGGGGGTTATAATCTGTTTTTAGATGCATCACATCATGTACATGGACAATTCTGAAAAACATATCAAATTTCAAAAATCCATTTTGTTACTGTTAATCTGTGCTGCCACTTTAAGAGTAAGCAGACATTTTCTGTACACAGCTGTTTGTTCTGGTGAAGTTGCTGTAGCTGCTTTAATAAAAACATTTATCTGTCTGTTTTCACATCTTTTGTTTCTTTGCTGAGTCCTAAATAATATGCCTGTAAATAATAGCATACCATGAAATGCTAACAAATTTGATTTACGTAAAAGTTTTCACAGATAAACACGATACCAATCATGTTAGTTTTTATATGGTGTTTTCCATAATAAGGCATCATCTGTGGTCTTTTTTTTATTGCACAGCTTGCAAAACTGTATTTCAGGCCATGCACATTATTTCATTACCCACATCACACCTAACTTAGCAGCTGCCCCCGTGTTTATAATTTCATTAACTACAGTACACTTTTGAAATGACAATATGGAGATTTGGACCAGGGTTTTTAATATTTATCTTTTATCATCAACATATTTTCTGGCAGAGGAGAGCTCTTGTGCAGGTGTCAAAATACAGCTCTTGCACTCTGGAGACAAGCTGAAGACACCCGTGTCAAAATAAGCAAGGGATTGAGACACTCACAGCTATTTTGAGAGAAAATTTGTTGTGCAATTTTTTCAAGAACATTTAACATGCAAGTAATGACACACCAAGCCTCTGTGACTCAAGCAAGGAAACTGAGAACCACAAGACATTTTGCGAGACATCCTAAAAACTTCCTCATGAATGCTGTTCACCAACGAGTTGCCAGTAGCCACAGCCAAGTGAGATACTAATTTAAGTTGTGTTGGATTCTGAATGATTGTTCCAGCTGAATGAATTCTGTTTTCTCTTTGTTCACATACCACACACAAGACGATGCATTCACCTATGTTGTTCAAAAACTAAGATTCAAGCCAAAGCAAATAAATATTTCTGCATTCTTAAGCATCTGTGCCACTGAGGGAGGCTAAGCATGGTTAGCAGAGACATCAAAGACAAGGCAAACACTTAATAATCAACAGTTAACTCGTAGGGGCGGTGATGTACTTCAGACCATCATACTGCACTCAGTTGCAAGGCAAACCCACGAGTAATTACAGCATGGGATTACATGGGATGAAGGAGAGGTGAGGCAGAGGGCAGAGGGCGTGGTTTGGGGTCAGAACAAAAGACGGAAAGAGAAGATGCTGGCCAGCCAACAGAAGACGAGAGGCACTGATGATGATGAGGTGAGGAGCTCAGACAAAGCATCCTGGGGGATTTACTGGTTAGCTCAACAGCAGGAAAGCAAATATAAAGAGAGCCTCACTGACTCCATGACAGCTTTCAACACCTCAGAGCATGATAATAACAGAAGCTTTTACCAACAACAACAACTGGCTAAACAAAACAGCTGAGATGACCCTTTCATAGCGACGCGACCACAAACCTGCTTGATCCGTCGGTACTCACCGGCTTATCAGTGAAGGGGGTCGACTCGGAGGGGGCCATGTCATAATAGGGAGGCTGAAGAGGAAGCTTCTGCATCTCTTCTTCCTTGTCAAGATGAACCACCTGCAAGAAACACCAAGAGCTCAGCGTGACAGCAGCTCCTCTGCAGGTTGACTCTGTAATTAGTCCATCGTTGAAACTGCCACGTTTTTGTTGCAGACATCAGTTCAAAGCAACAACAAAGCCGCAGCAGCAAAACATCATGTTAACACTTTTTGACTTCTTTTGCTCACATTAGTTTTTTGGTGCTAATGAGCAGAAACTGACATCATTAATCTGAAATCTAACTACAGCTTGACAGCAGTTTAAACTTTGACTGCTAATGTTGAACTCTTTATGAACACCAGCGTTATTTTGTCCAATTATTCACCCCCACATCACACAGACATATGATGCAAACGTTTGAAACAGCAGAGCAGAAATGCTGAAGGAACTGCACAGCTGAAGAAAGCTTCACAACATACGCAGAAGGATTTTTTTTCATACTTAAAGGGGAAATTTGATTGAAAAAAACATACGTCACACATTAGTTGGAGCTTGGACAACCCAGATTTTTTAGATGATATGTATTCAATCTATAATCATTCCAAGTAAATGAGCATCTTTGTACTATAAAATATAAGTTAATAGCATAAAACAACTTTTAACAATAGCACAAACTTGGAAATAGTCTTATAATGAATTAATTAATGAATGACATTTTGGTACTTACACAGATATTTTGGTCAAACGAAAACTGTGTTAGAATTTGGATTCTTGCAAAAACAAAAATCTCTCTGAAAGGGTTATTTGTTTTAACCATTGCTGTAAATAAATTTGTAGTCTGCAGGATTCAAGCTAAATTGTAGTCTAGAAGTCTTGGATGCAGTGAGCTTGAATAAAAACTGCTTTAAGCCTTAAACATTTCAGATTATTTTTTTTAAGTGGAAACATGGCTTTATCTTTATGAAATATAAAGAAGTCTTAGTTTTTGAACATAGTTTCATATCATTAAATAATAAATTTAGTGATGATGATGATTAAACATAGTAATAGTTAAATAATAATAATAAGTTGAGGTCTCCTTCACATTGGATGGAAACCCTGCTATGCTCTTCAAAACCTTTGCATTCAATTGTGGCTGCATTGTAGCAAATCTGGAAAACCCCTTTCAGTGTGATTAGAATAGAAAAGAACATCTTTATTGATTCCCTGAGAGAAACTGGTTAATCATGGTACTGCTCCACTCTTCATATTTATCAAACAGCTTTTTTCCACTTCCCCTAGATCCTCAACATCACCCTCACCATCAACCATGTATGCTCACAATCACACCAAGCCCCGGCTGTGACCCTCTTGGATCACATCAGGATGCAGCAACGACCTTGAAGATCAAGCCACACTATGATGATTTTACCACAGTTATCACATCTGTGCTAAGTTGTTTCCATGACTTTGTCACAATCACAGTTGTAGCGTAGGAATTAGACCAGTATGACCAGTCTTGGCTTCTTGATGACCAAGCTATCCTGGTGCACATGGGCACTGTGTTGAAAGGAACTTTCACAAAAACAGTTCTGTGAAATGGTTTCAAACACCACTCCATGTCTAAGCTGCCTCTGACTGTTCATAAGCCACTAATTGAACCACGGTCTACATCAGTGGTCTCCAATCCTGGTTCTCGAGGGCCTCCATCCTGCAGGTTTTACTTGATCCTCTGCTCCAACACACCTGATTTGAATCAATGGGTGATTAACAGGCTTCTGCAGAAGATGAAGAGGTGATTTAACCTCTGAATCAGGTGTGTTGGAGCAGGGAAACAAGGAAAACATGCAGGATAGTGGCCCTCAAGGACCAGGATTGGAGACCCCTGGTATACATAGACGTGAGTTTTCAGAAATAAAGTGAGCTTCACAGCAGAAAAAGAGGCGTGGGGCAGAACTCAGCTGTGTTGATGTGGAGCACGACACATCAAATGTGAAACAGATGTCTCCCATGCCACTTTTAAAACATGATGATTTAACAGTTTTTGAGCAATTCTCTTTGTGGTTAACTAAATGCAAAGTTGCTGTGCATCATCATAGATCTTCTCTGATTACTGTTGTTTAGGTTTTTAAATCCCACAGCTGGGTGATTTCACAAACATGTCATCACTACATCCCGTCGTCGAGCCAGAAAACGTAGCTTAGCTTTTCACATGTCAGCTGTTATTGCTCTATTACTGGCTTGGTGACACAAAGGCACAATAGCAGCAAGATGACTTCAACCCCCCCATGCCACCTCAGTCCATTCAGAAATCGCACTGAGACAGCCAGTCTGCTTGAAGCGTTTTGTGAAAGTGCCTATAGATGCCCAGCAATGGCTCCCACCACCCTCCTCCACGCTTCACCCAGGACTCTCACTGTCACCACAATAATAAAGATGAAGGTTGAAAGAGTGAGAAAGAATCTGAGTACAAATGCAAGTGTTTTTGACTGATGAAGACTATTTTAAATATACTGCAATTTATAGTAACTTATATCGAAACAATATTTGATGAAAACTGTTTAAACTGGCAGTTTTCAAACCTGAGCTGCCCACACTTTTTAAGTTATTAGAATTTATATATTACCAAAAATCTTGTAAAATTCTTCAGTACATTTTGGCTGTCATCGTCACTTCTGATTGTTTCTTTTTTTGTTCTTGAGGTCTTTTTTTATTTAACAAAGATCAGATGCTTATAATTCTTATCTGTTTCTTTTTGTTTGTGTTGTGATAAATTGTTATGCGCTCAAATTTCATTATAATTGCATACATGGCTATATAAATCCTTGAGAAACTGCACAATAAATGGATCTTTGAGCTTCTATTTTGCAAACAAAATCATTTTAAAAGATAACATGTCACATGACAGCCACCTTTGTGGTTGCGCCAATATAAAAGTTGGGGTTAAGTCAGATATTTGTAGCTGTATCTTTAGAATTCAACCTTTAGTTGTTTCATCTGTGGTCACGCAGAAGCAGTATGTGTACAGAGAGGCACAGGATTTTCTTTTCCAACACGCTGTCCATTGTAAATTTACCCCACAGTGAAACACTAATGGATCTTTCACCTTGCAGAGTTTGAGGCCTCTGACAGAGAAGGGCTTTTTAAGGGTTTTTAAGGCGGTATACTCACAACAGGCTCCCAATGAACATCATGACAGGAGGGCGTTAATTATTATTCTAACAGCTCCCAAAACTTCGGCTGAATAATTGTCTGAACTTTGTCGTGAAAAGCAAAATGAATTGAATGAAATAAGTCAAAGTAACAAAGAACAATAAAGTTCTCAAAAAAAAAGTGAGTCATATAATAGTATTTGAACAATACATTTTCACTCCACAACAATGTGCTGTTCAATTTAAGGGATCAAAAGGCTGCCTGATGCCCTTTGATTCTCTTTTTCTTCCAGTCAGCAGTAGCTGTTGAACTCCAGTCAATACACACTTGGGTACTGGGAACCTTTTTTCTCGTCAAAAGGTGAAGAATTAAATGCCTGAGTGGTCATACAGGGAGCCGAGCCACCAGACTTCAGATGCAATTAGACTGAGGTAAGACTTGTTCAAACAATAAATGCTTTGGCCTTCTGGATGGATGTCGGCCATTTGGCTCTCAGAGCAGCATACATTCAAGCCGGTTACATGGTTTCTGCATCAGGTAAACATATTTCACTTCGGGTCAGCTGAGCCAAGGCTCCTCATGCATGAGCACACCATCCATCTAAAGTTTTTCTGTTCCACTGAAACCTTGCAGGGCTAGATAATGGCTTTCTGTTCATTGTCTGCTTTATCTAACAAAGTTTTTTAAATGGGAGATTAATCCGGAGGCATATTTGTTGTTGTTCATAGCCAAAGAAATCATAAATGTTTAGGCTGCCTGCACTCAGCAGCAGAGGTAGTGTCATGAACAAGATTAATGCCACACAGGCTTCACAGTCAAAAAAGAAATGAAAACACAGAAACCATAAATTTCGACTAAGGTCCTAGCATTCCTTGAAGGAATGCACATCACCCATAGCCTCTAAAACACATGCCAGAGATTTAGATTAAGATCGTCTTAGCTTCATAGAGTTTAACTGTTTTGGTCGAACCTTGAAAATAAGGTTATGTGCAAGCTTGTGCAATACTGCAAGATGTCACAGTATGTGTTGTGAATGACTCTCAGCTTCTGGCACAACACATTTTAGCTCAATATTTGTAAAACTGATTGCTTTATAGCCATTTTCAGTTGGCTAATAATGTTTTTAGCGGCCATCTTGAGCTGAACAGGCTCCAAAAGATGACTTCAAATAACTGACAGCAAAATTTTAAACAACACTCTTTTTACCATTAAATACCTATTAGTCCTCAGAGTCTGTGTTAGAGATCAGTCTTTGCTACCACATCAATTATAAGTAAATATGTGTAAAACCCACTGAGTTATAGTCATTTCTGTGCTGTTTTTTAGGTTCAGTGAGCTGTGGTAACCATCTGAAATTGAGCTGCCAATGATTTTCTTACAATTTCATGAAAATCTGTCCAGTGGTCTGGCTATTTTGATAACACTCACATACACACAGAGACATGGGCAAAAATAAAACCATTCACCTTCACCTTTCATTGGCGGGCAACACGGAAGTATTATTCTAGTAAACACAGATGTTGATAATTTGGCTGACACTAATAAAATACTGAAGCTGCCAAAGATTTCAACTCTGCTGAGTCATCAAACTGTTTGTGCTGAGACCAAGCGGCAGCATCTAAAGTTTTCAGTTTTTTAATTTCAAAACGTATGACTTAGTGTTGAAACCTTCATTGTAAATTTAAAGGCAATTAATCAAACTGTATGTCAACACAACATTAAATCTGTTGACAGGTGAGGTGAATAACATTAATCTTGGCTTCTCACACTCATCTTGATCTTCTTTTGATATGTAACACCAACTTAAATATTGTTGTCTGATGGTTCTTAAACCCGAATTGCCATTTTTTCTGGAGCCGTGGCGTAACAGACTGATGGAAGGAGAAGTTTGCTGGTAGCTGTAGATGGATCTACATCATTAGATTTTTTTTAGGAAAGTTGTTGCAATGTGGTGATTTAGTGGGCATGCTAAATACCTATAAAATACAGTCAAGATTTGTCTATGGCTTTGCAAAAAAAAGATAAAGTTTTTCAAAGAACGACTTGCAGTAGTTCAAAAAGTACAGTGAGCAATAATTAGAACTGTGTCATTACAAGTTGCCTGGTGGCTGTGCAGATGCTGATTATCTCAGTGTCATTTAAGGAAACTGCTCATCAGGATGACTGACAGGCTTTCGGGCAGGAAATTGCCCAGCTGAGCAGTGGATGGTACGAATAAAAAGGATTTCTTTCTCTAATTTGTCATTTAAAGGTTTTACCCAGATAATGTCTTAATTTGTTTTGGAAATGTGTGAATCCGACAGTTTTACTGAGACTCTGGTTAAATGCGTGTTAATGATGCAGCCATTGTTTCATTATTCTTCTTTCATGCAGAATATGTGTAACAATAAACACTGGAAATGTTTTTTTACTCTATTATCTGATTTAATTTTGGTCCAGTGATCTATGCCTCGCTTATGTTAAATAATATGAGAGTTTTTACATCACTGGCTATTGTTCACCCAAAATGTATCAAATATGTCATTAACCTGCTGAAAATATTTTCATTTTAAGGCAACAAAACATTCCATACTAGGTTTTGAGATGTATGTCATAGCTTTACCTTTCTTTGAATCACTGAAGAGGAATTAGATAACTTGCTCAACTATTTATGCACAACTGTTCTGCAGGGAGGGAACATTTCATGTACTTTCCCTTTTCTACATTATTCAGAGACCAGGTGTCCAGCTGTTTGACTTTATGAGTCAAAGTATCATAAAACTCTTCAAATACCTGCTTTCCAAAATGACAGTCAAATATCTAAATTTTGATGGTCTTTTGTCCACTATTTATTACCAAGTAGGGAGTATTCCAAATAACGACAAGGCTAAATCAAATTTAAAGCAAATTTATTGAAACACCTGCAAGTTTAGCATTCTTTCTATATGTATGAAATCTACCATACTCTCTGAGAAGTACCATACAGCACTTTCATTTTATGTTGTAGATGAAACAATAGCAAGGAGTTTTAAAGGCCACAGGGAAGGTTGATTTGAAACCAGGACGACCTTCTGAAAATACTGTTTTGGACAAAAACTTTAAATAAGTAAACTTTATTATGGTCTATCATTTGGCAAAGCAGAGCATGTCCCATATTACCTATACAGTGTTAACAAGCTGTTCTAATTTCATGATAGCCTGTCAGTCCAGCTTGTTTGGTGGCCAGAGTGATGAGCCAAGCCCCAGGAGATGGTAGTAACACCCCCCCACTCCCACACTTCTGTGAAAAGGGACTGTTATTTCCAGAGAAAGGTACACAGTACAACAAAAAAAGAAAACATGATCCTGAATCTGTAGTATCTAGATCTAACCATGTTACAATCACAGAAAGCAAACATGTTTAAAATCCTGTATTTATTCTTTTCTTACCACTATCTCCTGTTCTCAAAGATGACGTTTGTGGGTCTTTATAAGTTATAAAATACATGAAGAAACATCTGAGTGATCATAATGACCTTAAAATTTATCCAACATAACAAAGCTGCTAATTTACTTTTCCCTGTTGTGGTTGAGTTTACATGTGAAAGGATTGCCCATCGAAGACAGACTATACTCACACATTTTTAATGGCACAAGTGAGTTCACCTGAAATGTGCTACACTTTCTGCAGTTCTCCTCCTAAACTCTAGGTGTCAGGTCTGAGAAAATAATGCCTCTAAAAAACACTTTTACAAATTGAGCTACAATTCAGTCAGGTAGTAGCTAAGAGTCAGCCCCAACTTTTGCATTAAATGTTGACATAAATCCTGTTTGTCTGTTAGCAAAATATCTAAAAAAGTAATTATTGGATGCTCATCTACAACTGATGAACATTCAGAGTCAACATGATTCAAGATGGCCACTAGTGCTAACAGATAAAACATAACTTTAATTTCAAGATTTTACCAAGACAGCTATAACTGGTAAAATATGGCCAATCTTGGCTAATATAGTCCTGCTTTTTGTGCTGAACTCTTAAGGTTAAGGCAAAAACTGTTTTAGGACACAAAACTTGAGTTTGATTGTATTTTTGCTATCTATAAGGTTAATGTAGTGAAGCTTCTTTCACAGATGATGTAAAAGGACACATGAGTGTTGTATAAATTGTCATTCAGTTGGTTTTTTTTGTTTAGTTGGCTAATAGTTGGAGTAAAGCATTTAACCAGGGGTGTCCAATCCTGGTCCTGGAGGGCCACCATCCTGCAGGTTTTACTTGTTCCTCTGCTCCAACACACCTGATTTGAATCAATGGGTGATTAACAGGCTTCTGCAGAACATGAAGAGGTGATTTAACCTCTGAATCAGGTGTGTTGGAGCAGAGAAACAGGTAACACATGCAGGATAGTGGCCCTCGAGGACCAGGATTGGAGACCCCTGCATTAAAGTCTACAGTTTGCTCTATACAGTCAAATAAGTCTGTGATGCAATGCTGTGTTATACGGTGTTTCTGTGTCACTTTTGGTTTCAGTAGTTGTGGTATCATAATTGTACTGCTGATGTACACTATCATATATAAATATTATGAATGCAATTTGTTTCTCAATATTCTATAAGTGATGACTTGCTCAACATGCACACTATTAATTGTAATATGGTACAAATCTTTAAAATGACACTGTAGCACTTTGTTTTTTTTAATGAAACTGGTGCTGTTCACTAAGCAATTAGTGACTAAGAAGTTTGTCTTTTTTCTAACATTTAGGTTTTCTCCAGCTGAATGAACATTTAAAAGTCACAGAGACTCAATCACTGAACCTTTGACAACTCTAAATTTAGTCTTTTTATAAAGGTGGAAAAGACTGCATTAAAAAGCTTTAATTTTGATACATTTTATTCCAAATATGTAAATAAATAACCAGTCTGAACAACTGGAAGATGAACAGTAACGTTTGCACAACTTAAACATGTGTATCAAAGAATGTGTGGGTGAGTGTGTCGCTTGTTTTCCACAGATTTCTGATTTGAAAAGAATAATTTCAGCAGATTTTTTTTTCGCCAAACCACTCAGTGTTGACAATCAGTTGGTGTCTGATTACTCGTTGAGATGATGAGGTCTTCAGGTTTAAAAGAAACGATGGAAAAATAAGGCTGTTTACGAGTCCTGCAAGGTATTTTTCAGTCTTCACCAACTGAAGCTCAAATCAAATATATTGAATTAACACAATATACTTGATACATTAGAATCACAGGCTTTCTATATGTTTTTTTTTATTGTATGAATAAAAAAAGCGGGTGTTATTGCTTTCATTGAAAAACATTATTTTTCATATTAATGCCACTGAACAAGATTCAGTATTTATGTCAAAACTGACAAATCTTAGCCTGGTAATTAGAAAGGAAAAATTAATTGGTGTTACTTTTCTAATCATACATGTCATCGGCTTCAGTCTGAAACATTTCTATATTAGGATATTCCGGCACTCGCTGCTAACCGAACTCCCTTTGAAACAAGTTAGCTCTGACAGTTGTGACTAAAACTGTACATGTGGAGAAAAATCTGAACTTTTTTCTCTACGGTTCAAACACCAGCCACGTAGTACAGACGATGCAGACTAAAATCCTTTCGTAAGAAAATTGAAAGGGCAACGTTCGGTTTTATTTTTGATCAGAGATGACAACTTGTAAATGAGAAGCAAGGAGTCTTACTTGGATATCGTCGGATGTCATGTGACCCTTCATGTTGCTGTTCTTCTTTTTGGGAGGAGGCGGGGCGGGCTTGTGGGCCGGTGGGAGGTCAGTCCTGTTAAGAGAGTGAAAAGACAACATGACACTCAGCACACTGAGGGATTGCCACTCTTTAGGTCCCCCTCACCTTCTACAGCACTCTATAATGAGAAGTCCTGCCTGCACTTGCCTTTTTCACTCTTTCCTTGGATTTGGAAAGATCTCTTGTTGGCGGCTTTGTTGCAGCAGCAGCCATCCCTGCCCTTGCATAGACTCTCGCTGGAGAGACACTGTGCTAATGAGAATGAGCTGTAATTGGACACTGAGGTGAGGAGATGGGGATGGAGGGGGGTATAGGGGGCAGGGAGAAGGGCATGTGTGAGTCAAGTCCTCAGGGTGGACTGAATCTCATCCGGAGTGCCACGTGGACAAACACCCCACCGACTGTGGAGTGACTGTTTGTTTTTGATGTGTCGTCCTGAGCAGTGACACAGACAGAGCTCAGCAGGCGCCTTCTGCTCTCAACCTTTCTCTAAATCGCCAGAACTAACATCCCTAATCCCAAGGCACACCCCTCCCCTCAGATGGAACACCTGGGGAAGAGCCGACCCTCGTCAACTGCATTCATTTCAGTTCTCCTGTTTTAAACATTTTCTTCAAATCAAGAGTGCAATATTTTCTGTTGTAATCTGATCTGATAATAAAAAGAGAAAATTAAATTGTAAACAGGAGAGACATCAGTAATTGAAAGCTTGATGTTGAAATAGTTTGATGTGAATCTGGGTAATTATTTCAGACAGGAAAGCAGAAAGGTTGCAGCAACACAACGATTACAAAGAGAATCCCTTCCCTCAAACATGCTGGCAGTCAGATGTCATCTGCTGTACTCTGACATGAAATCAGGAGTGATGAAAGATAATGAAGTGCACTGCAGATACTAAGCTGTGTACCTACACGCATTATCTCCGACTCCTCCCGCCTCCCATTCGCACTGGTTCACGTCCTTATTGAATAACATGACCTTTCCACAAGGCCATGCTGGCGTTTTAATGTGCAGAAAATTTGTGCATGAGTGCACCTCTTAACTCTTTCTTTCACGCTCATTATTTCCAGTCCGTATCACCTTGTCTCTAGACAGGGCTGCCGTGCCACTGCCAGATTCATGTGGCATCCCGCTCAGCGCGCCTGCAGCACTGAGGCACAGCAAACGTACAGAAAGGCTGCGTGCAGCACATTACTTCTTCTACATGGCAGCACCCACCATTTTCTCTGAGGAAGATAATCATGGGGTTTGTGGGGAATCGACTTTGCACAGGTAGAATGGTGTGATTAAGGAAAAGCATTTTAAGGCTGTGCTTATTGTCGCTCTCCGCCGAAGGCCAGTGGCTGCGTATGTGTGTGCTCGTTTCTCTGGAGCGTTAGCAAAATATCTCATGAACCACTTTATAGATTTCATTAAAACTCTAAGAAATGAAGCCTTGCATGCACATCTAGAAATCATTAACATTTGGAGCCAACCCAATTCCAGATAGCCACTACAGCAAACTTACCTTAAGAAACACACAAAATAGCTATAACTCAGCTAATTCTGCAGATATAGACCTAAATTTTTATGTGGCCAAAGCTGAGAATCATTCTCAACACATAGTCCAAGTGCTAACAAATTGTGTATAATAATGTTACTTTCAAGGTTTGACCAAAGTAGCTGTAATGCCATTATTTTTCAACATAAAATGATTTTAATATATAACTCTGACATGAAAGGCAGCAGGCGACATGCATTCATTCACGGAATGTTAGGCCTTTAATTATTAAGCAGAATGTGTAACATTTGAAAACTAAAAACAGTTGTGAAGGCTTTGATCTTTTATAATGAGGCAGCAAACTGAAACATTTCACAGAGTATCTTTTTTTACCAACACATAGCTTCACGAAACTTGACACAGTATATACAGCGTTGGAAAAAAATGCATTCGGCTTCATTATGACTGGACAAATTTGTTCAAACGGGATGAAATCGTGCAATGTTTATGTAAGATGGAATATTTTTATCCTGATTTTGCTGGATTTATTTTCCAACTTTCATTTGATCCTGTGGGACCTGTGACTGATTGTATTTCATTGCAGCAGAGCCTGGACGAATAAGTTCTGTGTTTGGGCCCCGTATGCAGAGTTCTTTATTAAGTCTGACCAAACAACAAAGAGATTCACCCATGACTTCCACCCCACAGTTACCACATTCTCCATGTTATGCTCTCCACTTTTAATTGAACCCTTGTTATCATGTTACACACAAGCAGCAGTGTCAGGAAGCCATAAATGCATAGGATGTTGCTACTGTTTGACACATTACCAAGACGAGGGCGACGAAGGAAGCAACCATGTTTGATGAAGTGTTACATGTGCAGAGCATACAAAATGACTACTGCTCAGGCTAGCAGATGCCAAAGCAAACACACAGTTTGTGTGTGCCACGCAGCTAAAGTTGTGCCTCGACTCCATTCATCCCTTAGAGGATTCATTCTAAAAATACACGGTTTGATTCAAAACATAAAAATCATTTTTTAACCCTGCACAGCATTCTGAATGCCAAAAAAAAGATGCTCACGAAAGTCAAACAAACCATGATGTTGGAAAACATTTTTTTGTTTTTGCAGATGCTGCCGAAGCATTTCGAGAAAGAAATCCAGCTTCCAAGAGTTTACGTTCTCCTTCCAAGTACTGAACACAATGAATTTAGATTAACTACCAAAAACATAATCATAAAATAAAATAAACTTAGCAATTATCTAAAGATATTTCAATTGTATTTGACCTTAGGTCCGACTGGATTAGATTTGTTAATCGTTTCAATCTGTCACAGTTATGCTGAGCTAATGTTGAAGTAGCGCTGCAGAGTAACACGATCTAATGTGCAGAAAGAGAAGCATTCATATCTTCTTATGACTGCTGAACAAGCAGCAGTTAGCAAGTTTATCCAAATCACATCAATAAAATGTATTTTTTAAGAGATTCTTTCAAAAATTATTACAGCTTTGTTAAGTTTCTGACACTTATTAGATCCAGTAATTTTTATAAGGGTTTTTCAAAGGCAAGGGATGGCCAAAATAATAAAAAAAAACGTTGTTATAAATTGGAACTCTTAAAGATTTAATATCATTTCCTCCAAGGTGTTCCTGTGACTCATTCAGTGTCCAGTAACTCGATGTAAAGAATTGAAGCATGCATTTTTTTTTTTGCACTTTTCTAAATTCTGTCATGTTTTGAAGGTGAACATACATGTTTTGATGGCTAAGAATTAGCAAGTTGTAAAAGAAAATGCATTTATGGATTATTTTAGATTGCGACTACTTCCCAGACAGCCTCATTAAAAGGTCTAACAGTTACAGTTCATTGGTCTACAATACAAGGGTGTAAATTTGTGAGATTTTACTCAAGTTTTGCAATTGTAGCAACCATTTTAAAAGCTTTCTCTCAGGTATATGAAGTTAGCTCACTGTCAAACCCCCAGAAGTGTTGTGACCATGTTATGTATGCTGATACTTTAAATACCACCAAGCAAGCATGAAGTAACAAGCTTTGGTTCACTTCCATAACAGGGAGGCAAGATGGTAAAAACATTGTTTTATAAGCCACTACTTTTGCCAAACTCCGAATTTTTTTTTTGTGGTGCCAAAAGACCAATCGAGTTGGTTTCTGAACAATTTTAACCAAAATATGAATGAAACAATAACTTGAGTGGCTTAAAATTGTGCTAACAAATCCCTTCTTACACCCAAGATGTTGCTTTATTGTTCATCTTTATCATACAATAATATAATGCACTGGTGATTGATTGTGATGTGATATTATTAAAGGCCAATATACTGGGCAGTTTCCCAATTTCTGTCTGAGAAGTTAAATGACCACAAGTCATAACTAAAGGCATGCCAGCTCGTACATAGCCTGGACAAAATGGCCTGTATTCAAATGCTGGAGTGCAGGAGATGATGAGAAGATAATTGCTCGACTAAACGACTGATGGATCAGAGATCAGGATTTGTGTGTATAAACATCTTTTTGGTTGGTGATTAGCCTCCAAGAGCTTGAGTGTTCTACGTGGAATTTTTAGCTGTTTTCTTCTGGGAAAGAAAAAAAAATCTCCAAAGTTGTTCCTGGAATCTGCTGAAGCCACACTGATGGTTTTGGAGATCACAGCCCATTATGTGCTCATTACCCCAGTTCCATCATTCCACATCTTTTCTATTTTCTCTTCTTGTAATTTTTTCTGTGCTTCTTTCTTCTTTAAAATGCTGTTGTTCAGTTTTGTTACATAAATCTTTACTGCTGTCTTCTGCAGTTTGTCAACTGTCACACCATCTGATTAGCCAGCCTTTTCTGTTTCAGTAACCCTCAGCAATTCTCAGCAAATTCCTGATGCAAAGTAACATTGTGGTTGCATCGAGATATGCACAAAATCACATGTTTGCTAATATTTGCAAGTCCATATTTTTTGCTAAACTTGACCAGTGTCTGGTGCTGATGCAGCTTTATGGTCTTCAAACATTCTTGAGCAAATCTGTAGACTTTGTCCTCGATTTACAAGCCTGAGAATTTCATGCATATTATCATGAAATTAGCTTCAACCAGGTTAAATTTGAGCTTATCTGCATGACATAACTGGTGATACTATTTTGTTTCAAAGCATTTATCAGCCAATAGCATGACATGTGAACAATATCTTACATGCCTATTTGAAAATTGCAGCTAAACTTTAGTGTAAAGTATAGAACAACCAAGGTAAAGACTAAAAAATATGAATACATGCATTTGTTGTCTAACATTCAATATTTAATAAGGGTGGAAAAAAAATCTGTATATTGTCATATATTTTCTGTGCCTGCACCGTTTCAATTATAGCAATTAGATTTGAACTCATGCTTCAGTTTGTTTGTAATTTTAGCTCCATCAGTCATTAGTCAGACACAATGACGCTCTCCCCAGCTTGATCACCTCATGTGCATCTCAGCTGTGTGATCACACGGGCTTCCTCAGAGCCGAACGTGATGCTGGCACCACGGGGGCGTTGGCTCTGTGAGGTGCAGACACAAATGAAGGCTGACAAACACCACAAGCCTGTGGGGAGCAGAAAGCAGTGGGCAGGGAACCATAAGCTACTATCCAGTTTGCAGAGTTTCCTGCTCAGACATCCACCTTGAAGACCTTGCTCCTCCTCGCTCGGTTGGCTACAAAAGGCTCAGAGCAGCTTAAGGGGAGATTTGAAGGGGATAGTGACGAGAAAACATAACTAATCCTTAAACTGAGCAGAGTAATCTGCGAGGAAAGATTTACAGCAAAGAAAATAACTTTTACAACGCAATCACAAGAAAGTGACCTTCCTATTAAAACTGTTGTACCAGTGAAAGTCTCTTTACTTTTTATTTTTGTGCTAAATCAGAGTTAAGATGTCCCTCAGCGTGAAAGCTGGAAAACCCTACTCCTCCCTCCTGCATGGCGAGAGCTGGTAAAGTGTTGCATCCCCAGAAGCGTTTGGATTAAAGAGCCATCTTATGACTACAGCCTTGCCCGTGCAAAACAACCTGAAGAGTTGGAGCTGATCCTTGGTGCTCCCATTGATTTCTGTTGATCACAATCTTATTTGGCAATTTAAATGCTAATGATACTTTTAATTGCAAGACGGGATAAATGTGATTTGATCTTTAGGAGGCAATTACTTTCATGCTTTGTCTAGCTCCGATCTTTTTCAAAAGGCGGACAACAATTACTCTGCAGAGCTCAGCTTTTCTTCTTCTTTCACACGAGAGGGATGAAAAAAAGAAACAAGACTGAAACAAAGTGGGGTTTTTTTTGTTCTTTGACAAGTTTATCAAAAACTATTTCTTTTGCTAGAGGGAAGTTTTGGTTTTTAAAACATTTACTATACAATCATACACACCTAGTCAATTTGCTTATCATTTTCAGCACTTAAGACATTATAATGATATACATGCACTGCTATACAAAAATCAAAGGGAATACTGTGAATTTTGTAGACAGTTATACTGCATTTTTTTTTAACATTCTGTACAGAGAAACAAAGCACCATCTTTTTTACTTATTGACAATAAAAGTAAAAGATTTAACTTCACAGCCATTACAATGACAGTCCGTGTTGGAAGTCTAAGAGTCACAAGAGAGACTATCCTACTTTGGTTACAGCTTAAAGTGAGAAGGTGTTAAACAATTAATGACCATTTATCACATTTAAAATGTCTCCACAGAGCAATGAGGAAAAGCACGAGTGACCAGCTCAGAAATCAAAAAGTACAAGAGAACAAATTCAGTTTCTACAAATTCACATTTTACCAGAGTCATCTTTTCTAACTGTGACATTGAACTAAATAACTTATTGTCCATCAGAGGTTTCACATGTCCTTCAAAATAACAGCAATGCTACATTTTATTCCTGGGAAGCATTTTCAGTTGCACAAGTTGTGCAATTTGTAACTGAGCTTGAAAGAAAGATTTCTGTTTTAGAGATTTTCAAATCTTTTCAATTTAAACTTTCACATCCTTTTACAATTTTGCGTATGATTCCTCTCTTGTACAGACACAGATACCCTTTTGTTTAAGAAAGAAAGACTCTCAATGGTCACTGAAATAACTTCAGAATAGAACTGAATAGAAAAAAAATGACTGAAAATCAGCTAATAAAAATCCGACATAGCATTTGAGTTGTGGCTCAACAGAATTATCTTAAAAACAAACAAATGAAATTAACCTTGAGAAAAAAAGATGGCACCCCTAGAACAGATTAAAAATAATTTGACTGCAGGGACATGTTAACTAAGGTAACTAACTCCTGTAATCAGTACCACGGGTGTCTTCAATCTTAAAATCAGTTATTTAAAGAGTGAAAAGTAGTCACTGTGCTGTTTGGTATCATGGTGTGTACCACATTGAATGTAGTGCTCTCAGGAGCTTCGAAAGAAAATTATTAAGAGACATGATAAAGCAGGGGTGTCCAATCCTGGTCCTGGAGGGCCACTATCTTGCATGTTTTCCTTGTTTCCCTGCTCCAACACACCTGATTCAGAGGTTAAATCACCTCTTCTTGTTCTGCAGAAGCCTGTTAATCACCCATTGATTCAAATCAGGTGTGTTGGAGCAGAGAAACAAGTAAAACATGCAGGATAGTGGCCCTCGAGGACCAGTATTGGACACCCCTGTGTTAAAGGTAAAGGACTGTAAGATCGTCTCCAAGCAGCTTGATGTTCCTGTGACTACAGCTGCACAGATTATTCAGACGTATAAAGTCTACAGGACTGGAGACAACCTCCCTGGACATGTACACAAGAGGAGAATTTATGACTAATTGAAGAGACGGATAATACAAATGGTAACCGCTGAGCCCAGAACAACTCCCAAAGAGAATAGAGGTGTAATAGAAGGAACCCCTCAAACCTGTGACATCTGGAGAAGTTTGCTTAGGATGAGTGAGCCAAAATACTTGACAGGTGCAGAAGTCTCAGAGAGACTTACAGAAATTGCTTGATTGCAGTGATTGCCTCAAAAGGTTGTGCAACATAATATTAAGTTAAGGGCACCGTCCTTTTTGTCAAGGCCAGTTTGATCAGTTAGTTGTTTTTATTTAATGATTTAGTTTAAACAAAATATAAAAGCAATGACTGATTTTCATTGGTTGATTCTCAGTAATTTATTATCAGTTACTTTTGTTGATTTGAAGTTATTTTAGTGAACTTTTTTTCTTTTTCTAAAGTTTTAAAGTTGTCTAGGTAGTTGTCATCAAAGTTATTTAAACCAGTAAGTTTTGACAAATGTGGAAACCCCAGCTGTTTATAAGGAATTCATTTTTTTCACATTGCCACGTGGCAGCGCATTTCAACATTTTGGAGGTCATACATCATGCATGGGCAAAAACACAGAGCTATGAACATATTATTCTGAGAACATCGCCTTTGACAATGCCCATCTATTTCGATAATCAGTTGACTATTGTGCCAGTGCAGCCGCTAAAAGGGGGCCGGTGATTTATTAGAATTGACCAATTTTGAGTCACATCATGTGCTGCTTTGTGAGGGCAAACAGAGGCGTGACTGGCGGTGCAGTCAGGCATGTTATCAAATGCCCAAGCTTGATTAACAGCTCATCAACATGCAGAATTAAACAGTCTGGCTAAACGCTTCCCCTTTACCCTGACATTACACACTCATATGAAACTACGAATCTTCCTGCAGGGATTTTCAACATTTACATAAGCCCGACACATTCTCTTACGGCAACTTATCGGCATTCATTTTTCCACATACTTCAATGAAAATGTCCAGTTTCCTATTAAGACACTAAACAAATTTGACGACGAAGCCACAGAAAAAAGACACAAAGAGCTTTGAATCACATTTCACTACAATAAGCACTCCATGCCAAACTAGTGGGAAACACCAACAGTTACATTACTGACACAACAACTCTTGTCATGCATATTTGATGGGAATCATGCACACAAAAGGAGAGAAAAGAGCAAGAGGTGGAGGAGGGAGGTTCGACGATGTGGTTTGTTAACGAAAATGTTTTTGCTGAATGTCACTTTATGTGATGTGACACAAAGCATCTCTAGTGGTAATGATTCCCTTCTAAAGAAAAAAGTGATGTGTTTCACATTTCAACTGGTCTTGTTTGTCTGTTCTGTCCAAACTCCTTGAATCTGATTAGGAGTTGGATACTTCATATTTATAATTTGGATGAGATTTCAATAATCTTGCCTCATTTTCTCACATAATTGTTTATCAAAAATGCATTGCTGTTATTTCATGGAGCTGGCTAGTTTTTGCCATGCATCAAAGCCAAGACACATTAGTTTTTATACCAAAAGTCTCAGATGTATAATGTGATCAACAGAACTTTTTTTTTTATTATGTGTACTTGTGACATCAAGTCCAGTGTTTCTAACTGAGGCTGCTTTGGCTGCTTTCAGCACTCACAGTGGAGTGCTCAAGTATGTCACTTGCAGGCCACCGTTACATGCAGGCAACAGAATAGAGGATCCAGGAGGACAGGGATCAGCAGGGGACAGACTGGGGTCAGGTGCCTCTACTTTCCTTGTGGGGGACTCTGGCTTCTCTGGAGCCTGTGTCACACAACTATCAGCAACAGCAATGCTGAAGGAGTGGAGCGGGAGACAAAGAGCAGTTACTTTGGAATCAGAGAGAGAAAGAAAGATAGATTAGCAAGAAAGGAGAAAGAGACAGAAAGCAATGGGAGTGGTAAGAGTCTGTGTGATTCATCTCTCTTGAAAAAGCACGACTGAGAGGCAGATAAGTGAGGTTTCTGGGGCTCAAAGCTGGACCTGCAACCCCCAAAAACATGCAGCAGGTGGAGACGAATAACCTGCCAGAGTGGCAGGGTGGGCTTTTTAATGTATTCACTTCAATCTTCAGAGCTAATAAAGGCTCTTGTGCACCCTTATATGGATTCTGTAGTACCCTAACCAATTGTTTAGGTAATTTTCCTAGTCCCTGCCCACGGAAGGATAATTTCCAAGGGAATGGGGTTTGTGTCTTGAAAATACTCAAGAGCATCATGGAAACCTTGGCAACCACTGAGCTTTTTGTTGTTGCTGTGTGTTTAAAAAAGGGCTTCAGCATTTCTTTCCGTCTTCGTTTAGAGCAGATTTCTGTTAGATGTTCCTAAAGTTGTGATAACACAAAAAGTTAATTTAGATTTTCACAGCTCTGTTGCTTCTTGTTCGGCTCCCAGTGGTTGGTTTTCCCCTCTGAGTGCGGGCAGCAGCTGGCAATGTTAAAAACTGTCATGGCCTCTGGTTTGCAGGCACAACAAAATTACTTAGCTGGCTGGAGGTGGAGTTGCAGAAGTAAACAAAACCAGTGTTAAAAGGTCCCTAAAGTTGCCTTCAACAGCAGTTTTGCAGAGGTAATGCAACAAAAGGACTCTTTCTTTTCCTTTTGTTCTAAAAAATGACTAAACTGTGACATTGCTTTGCATGATTCGGACAAAAGTAGATCAATATTTGAATCAGTATGCATCACTAGTAATGCTAAACTACATGGATTTTAGGAATGCCTGCTTCCAAATCCAGCCATCAAATCTCTTACAGACTCTTCACAATTTCAAATTAAATAGATTTGCATAACTCTCTGATCAGTCTCAAAATAAAATTTGAAAGCAGTGCAACCTCTGCATCTGCATGAGAATTCTGAAAAATATATTTTCCTTCATGATGGTATCATAACCATCCAGTGCAGGTGAACCTCTCCCAAGAAGAGACTCCAGTTCATTTTCCTGCAATCAGTCCTGATTAAAACAATGGTCCCACGGTGTTTCAGGCTCAGATCAGCCCACATTACAATCAGGAAGCTTCTTGTTAGCCATAATCATTGATTCTATGTGCTCTTGAAAGTGAAGATGATTTTTTTCCCCTTCCTTTATTTCTGATGTAGGTGCAATTATATTATGTTTCAGTAAAGGATGCAAAGAAAATGAGAGTATTCACTCCCAGAATGAATGAGAATGAGGCAGAGACATGTCTGAAGCATTCCTTTCTGTCTCCAGACACAAAAAGTGTGCCATTCTTATCAAAGTGTTTTTCTCCTGTGGACTGACAAGAGTGTAGACCTAATCTTGCAACCTGTCCAGCCCTCTGCAATATTCTCCCGTGCAAGCTGGGTACTCACAGGTCATTATCTGTCTCGGTGCGAGTCTTCTGCTGCCGTCGATGGACCATGAAAACAGTAACAGCCACACCGATGATGAGTCCAATGGCAACAACACCTCCAAGGATCCCGATAACACCACCTGGGGGACCCTGCGCCATTGGCTTCTCTGCAGACAAGAAGAAGAAATGGCAGTGTCAGGCTGGGTGCTCTTTGAGTAATTGACGGTGCTAGGTTGTTTTGGGGGAAAAAGCAACACAAAAAGAAACCAGCAGCGAGGAAAAGAGATCTGATTAATTTAGCAACATTCTCCTAAAACAGCATGTTTGTGGTTTCTTTTTAAATGGGGAAACTTATTCTAAAATTCCAGACCCATAAACTGTTTCAAATATATGTCAAACATTAAAGCAGAAATCTATCCAACAAAACAATGGAGTACTGGAAAAGGAAATTTTTTTAAACAGTTTGACACAGCTTTTTCCTGGCTTCAGACTTTCTGTCATAAAAACACATCCAAATACTATTTTTGGACACTTATTTCAGCGTGGGACCATTGTCCTGCATGTCTTGGCACTGCATGAATGCAACACTGTTGTGGTCACTCTGCAGCTGCTGTCACTGCTGCATTTTTAATGTGAGCTTCAGTAACTGTTCAAAAGAAGCCTAAATTGACTTGGATTTGACAGTCAACCCAAATGCATTTTTAAGAGCATGACAAACCTAATATATTCTGAACTTTCTGCCAACAGCATGTAATAATATATATATATATATATATTTCCAGCATTGCTCAGAAACATTGTAGCTCTTTCTGCTGAAAGTAAACATGGAAAAAGTTAGTCTACAAATGTCACTTTGGCTGACTAATGAAGGAGACACAGAGGTCCAACTCGATATAGTAAACATGGCAGATTGTTGATGTTAATCAGTGCACTGTGTTCCCTGCTCCTCCACTTCTGAAAAGCTGAAGGTATTCATTAAAAAATGTCACAGCGATTGCAATTAAACTCAAATACTGAGTGCCACCTATTTTGCAGAAGCTGTATTGGTCTACAGCAACGAGCATCAGGTAAAATTCAGTATATATATATATATATATATATATATATATATATATATATATATATATATATATATATATATATATATATATAATTAGGATTTTGCCCTATTTATTCCACATAGGCAGTTCCACTTTCACTTCTAGCTTTCACTTCTAGCTCGGGTCCTCTACCAGAGGCCTGGGAGCTTGTACCTAAAGTGAATTCCAGTAAAAGTTTAAAATTCTGCATTTCCCAAAACAAATTACTGTGAGTGCTGAAAAAGGGGGCAACTAAAAATATATAAAAATAATTTAATTCTACTGGAAATTAACAACCTATATGGGTCTTGATAAGACATTTCAGCGTTTGAGGACCCCTAGTCCACATTAAGAGTTTTAAGCAGACAGTTGAAGGGTATCTGAAAACATCAGACATCGGAAGGAGAAATGCAAAAAGAGAATCTTTTTTTGCTGAATTGTTTCAACTAAACATATTGAAAGAACTGAGATGAATTACTGTTTTCTTTTTCACACGAAGGCCTGTTGATTTTATTTTAAGTGCTATGTACAATGAATCTGACTGTACGTGATCAGAGCACATCACAAATTCATCTGTTGTCACAAAGATATAAAGCTAAATGACTGTTGGTCCCGAGTGAATCCATTCTCTTCTGTTCCAGCTGATGTCAGGTTTTACTAAAATAGAAGAGCGATCTTTTTTTAGAAGCATAAAGGGTTTTTTTTTCTGCAGAAAAACAGCTCTGGTGTCTGTTTTCTTTGACAAGAGCAATTAAAGCTGTCTTTTTAAACACATGCTGGGGACTAATCAATGGCTTCAAGCTTGTCTTGATGGGACACTGCAAATTCTCACTATCTTCCAATTTGAAAAGGAAAGCCTATCGCCTGCCCTCATGATGTCTCCATTATTATTTGTTCGTCCCTCCCCATAGTGACAGGACAAGGCCTCACTCCCAGGAGGCCTCTTCTCAACAGCCCCCGCTTGGTTGATTCACTGCTCATAATGATGGATACACAGAGGACCACATCACACACAGCCACACAATAGCAAGCACATTAGCCTACCTTGTACAAAGCGCCCTCTGTCTCACAACCAGCGATTATATGTTGTTTGTCAGATTGTCGTGGCACAGTTGTCGTAGTTAATCTAATTTTCTGTCTTTCCGTTTCTAAAAAGTCATTTCACGTCAACCCCTTGCACCAAAAGTAAGTAAACAGTTTCTTTTGTAGCCACACACAACTTTTTTTGATACCTTTCAAAAAGAACCCAGTGGAATGGCTTTAGGTGTGATGTTGCTGCAGTGAGGGTGCAGATAAACCAGAACTCCTACTGTTGTCTCATCGTGCCACATAGTGAAAGCCAGTGGGCTGAATTTCATGGTCCTAATGCAAATGCCAGACACAATAGTGTGTTGCATAACACTAATACACAGAGGAGTGGACTGGATCAGAATGCAATTTCCCTGTTGTGGAGCCGTGGGCACAGGATTTACACTGTCACCTCCTTACACATAATGTTGGGTGAGCCATCTGCTGCACAGTCTGAGCGCTTTGGCTGCTTCTTATGTAGCTGGAGAATCATCAAAAATTCAAGCTTTAATTTTCCCTACATGAGTTCTACATTAAAGCATCCCCCTCATCACCACTCCTCACATGTTCACGCTGTTTGTTCTTGGCACCATTTGCAAAATGTTACAGTCGCAGGTGTGGATGTCAGGGAGTTTTGTGCATGGTGAAACAAACATTAGAGTTCATGCACCTTTAGTCTCAGAGCATCTACAGTTATGCTGAGCTGAGGGTAATTTTATCACAGAAGCTTAGCCTTTCTGTGGTATGTGCAGCCAACAACACACCTTCAAATTTAATTAGCCTGAGAAAGATAGTATAACCGTACCTGATAACTGGTGCCTGACCATTAAATTATTGCAGAGTCTGTTCAGGGGAAAAAATTAGTGTGAATTAGGAACCCTTGTAGTCCAACTACAAAGGTCAGCTCTGTTAAATAAAATTCCCACATCTCGACTCTCGGCACATGAATTGTTGATGGCATATTTAAATTTAGAATAAAAAAAGAGGAACTCTATTTAAAAAAAGCACTTTTTATGTCATGAACCTAGCTGAGAAGCGAAGTTAATGAAAAGTGTGTTAATAAGAGTGGAGTTCAAGTGTCAAGGAAGCAAAAGGAGCTGAAGTTAAATGAGTCACTGATGTCTTTATGCCTAAACTCAACTGTTCTCAACCTCAGTAATGTGGCTTTGACATTTAGCAGCAACTGGAATTAGTTATGTGTGATTCCCTGCAGCAAGACGAAGGAGAGGTTTGTCTTTTTGAACAAGCAGTTGATTGCAAACAATATTAAACATATAAGTTCATATGTGTAGCATCTGGCTCCATGTTTTCAAAGCATCCAGCAGGACAGAACCACAATCAGCAACAGAATTGTCTTTAGGCACTTGTAAAAAGATTAACACTCTCATTAAAAAAGGATAATCTGACTCTCACCTCAGTTTACAACATGTAGCAAAACACACAAACTTGTTAAAGCAACATTCTGCGTCATATTACAATGAAGTTGTAATTTCTGTTGATGCAAACTGTCTAAATTTGAACTGAACTGCTTAAATATAATTTTACTGTTGGTAGGCATTAATCTCATTTTGTTAAAATATTAGTTTTTTTTCTGGAAATATTATTAATGTTAAACTGACAAATATTATCCAGCTAAAGATTAGTCCAGACCAATGATCTTCTCTCCATCCTGCAGCAGTAAAATTCAGCTTAAGACAGAAACCCAGCCTTCAACTTAAAACTTGACTCTGTTTATTGTGGTTTTCTGAGTATTTCTGCAAAATTTTAAATTAAAGAAGAAGACTAAGATGCATTCAGTCTGTCACCACCTAAAATTTCTTTCACAGCAGATGAAAAGACTGTCAAAGTTACAACAAAATTTAGGCTCACAATAGAATATAAAAATATAAGGTTTGGCATCCTTTGATTTCTCAACTAAAAAATCTAAAACCAAAGACTGAAGTTAAGTCTCTCGTTGGAAAACTACATGTCTTGAAGGTGCGACTACAAGACCACTATTGATTTACAATAAGTCTAACGCAGCCATCCATGCAGCCGTGCTCTCTCTGTGCTGCCAGATCACCACTGTGGTGAATGTAAGATGACAAACCTGACCTTGGCTCTTTGTAGCTCCAGTGTCCTCTGATGTGGAGAAAACTTTTATTGTCACATCTACTCCCCAGCAGTCACTCAACTGCACCAGATGTGTGTGCTATTGTTGTTTTTCTTTGCTGCACAGTATTCACACACACACTAGGCCTTCATACAGTCCTCTGTCAGCTTTGATAGGCTTTGTAGTATTAGGTTTATGTCAGCTGGTGGCTAACAGGGAATCAAATTTCCCTGACTATTCATCAAGAAGGCATCATTGGCTGAGCGTAGCGTCAACACAGCAGGCGCCTCTATTTTCTGCAGAGTTCAGACGTGCAGCCAGCCAAAGGTCTCTTGGGTTTTGGAGGGGCGGAAACAGTGAATAAGTGCTTTATGATGTGTTTTATTCCCCAGGCAGATCTTATGGATTCTAATGCATGCCTTCAGTAAGGTGGGAGGCGAGCAAAAGCAACTGATGATCAACCTTTTTGACTCAGTGTGCACTACATGCAGACTGACCGAGCAGTCCACCATCATGGCTGCTCCTGTGTGAGGAAAACAGTTAAATCACAAACACCAGTGGCAGATAAAACATGTGCGCTCTCATGTTACCGGTCTCCCATTGAACATGTTAGTCACACATACCAGAGCAGGAAGAGTTCAGGTAGGAGGTCAAAGGTTGAGCATTTTCCAGCTGGAGCAAACAGTGCCATCTCCAAAGCCAATCTGTCACAGAGAGCAGGTAATGCAGGACTTAAATGGAAGCAGGTTTATTTCAGGGGATCACTGCCACGTCCCTGCTGCGGCCCAGTGTGCACCATCAAGCACTGGCACAGTGAAGACAATTCACGGCTTAATGATGTCATTAAATGTAAAGTCACCCTTGGCAATACAATAAAAGACAGGAAAAAGGCAGTGCATTAAAACGGAGGCGTCACACTGATGGAATTAAGAGGACATTTTTGTAGTGGTGTTTTGTAAAAACGGCCCAGGCATTAGTCTGATCTTATTCCAGGAATGGTTCTAGCTCCTGGCACTTTTTCTCTATCCCATCAGAAATTGTAATTGCTATCTCCTCCACGGGGGCCAGAAAACTTTCCAGCCATACTGGGGAGTTTTCAAGTGGACAGATTGAGAGTCTGGCTTCTAACCCGTGCCAGCTTCGAACCACCAATGCCAGTCTTAGACAACCACCTGTTCCAAAGACCACACTGACTGTTTTTTTCTGCCTTGCCAGTAAACCAGCACAGTGTAACAGTCAAGCTCACTTTTATCTCTTTCGCTCATGAGCTTTGCAGCTACCTTATGTGGAAGAAAATACCCAGGCTGTTAGTAATTTATCAGTGGGAGATTTTTTTTATTTTTTTTTTTTACTAAACTTTTTCCACATTGGGTAAATTCTCCAGGCTCAATAAATAGAACGAAATGTGGTTTAATAGAGTTCATAAATCTGTGTTTCATGCTGCCAACTCCAAGTGGTACATGGCGCTTTGTCTCCCTCTCCTCCCCCATGCCGAGTTGGTAATCTCGTTAAAGTTCACTGTTTCCACAGCTCTGTCCTCTGGGAGGTGGAGTTCCTGATGTCATCTTCTTTTCCACAGTAGTTTACCCTCTGGAGAGGTCCGCATCCCGGTTCACCTGAATTCACACCAATGGTTTGTTTCTTCACCAGATCTGTGTTAAAAGGAGCTGAAGCCGAATGAGGCAGGGAGGCTGTGATTTGCGGTGGGATTGCTGTTGGACATCACTCCACTGAGGGCAGCACTTCATTAAATCCAAATTGTCAACACATGGGGTGTGTGTACTGAGACGGAAGCAGGCTCTTTATAAACTGAGCTATTGTACGCCTGCTAGGCTGCCATGAACCCCTGAGCTACATGATTTAATACCAGTTTTTATTTTACCATGCTTTCCACTTTTATTTACACTTTTACATTTCATAAAGGACACTTAGAGCCAACAGTGTTATAGATGGATGTCACTGTGGTGGTTGAATAAGTGCCTGCTGAGCCATTCTGCTTCTGTTTATGGCCACTTCAATCTCTGTGCAAACAGTTTGAGACTATAATACATTAAGCCAATCTGGGGGAGTAATCACCAGCCTTCAGTAATTAGGAAAAAACAAAACAAAAAAAGACCTAGAACCTTTTTGACGGAATGCTTATCGCCCACTGTCTGTCATGACAAAGTTTTAGATCGAGGATATGTGTCGAGGATGACTCTCAGCTACTACCATATAAACTTTACTTCATTATGTGTAAAAGTGGGAAGGTTACAGCCATTTTTGTGTTTCCAGTTGGCCATCTTAAATTGGATTCACTCCATAGTTAAATCAGTTGTAGAGGTGCATACAGTGATTGTTTTCAGAAACTTTTATTAAGGTGTGTCCAGTGATTTATGAGTTAATTGCTAACAGACAAACAGGGTTGGCATCAAATGTGCATGGCAAAGTTTTACACAAAATAATGGCACAATCTGTAGCCCTCACAGAAAATACTGTGTGGGCTGCACAGCTACTACCACACCAAACCCAGCTCGATATCTGTACAATTGGCTGAGTTATAGACATTCTTGTGTTTGCAATAAGTGCTCTGGTTTGATGTACGTTGACTCCTAAAGTTGGACTCATCTTGTAGATGTCAACCCGTTAATTACATACTGAATGCTTGCTTAAAATCCATTCAGTGGTTCATGAAATATTTTGCTGCTGCTACAGACAAATGAATACAGACACACAAACACAGATGGGCAAAAACATCGTCACCCTTTTTTGCCCTTGGTGGCGAGTGATAAAAATGTCTGGTTCACCGCTGAATCTGGTGAGGCAGATGAATCAACAACAAGCAGCAACCAAATCATCCTTGGTGAATATGAGATAGCAGGATGCCAAGCTGATCCTGATGCTGTCATGAGGTATTACCTCCTGTGACAGCTCACATAACAACAGCTCTAATTAAAGAATGATTGGAAGGGGTGGACCACTGCCTCTTAATGGGGGAATAAACGTCAGCATCTCTCCAGGAACTGAATTGCGTTCATTTATTAACTTTCGGGATGCCTGTAGCTGCTGTCAGGAGGTAATAGCTTATTTTTAAAGCTACATAACTTTCTGCTCTTTCTGCCCAGTGGTATGTACACTCAAGCAATTTAATTAGAAAAAAAACAACAACAAAAAAAAGAAAAACACAGAAACATTTACGAATAATTAAAGGCCTATCAGACCTTGCAGAAATGCATATCTCCTACTGATTTTCATACCATAATTTTAAACTAAGATCATTTTACATTGAGGAATGACAGATTTGTGGGTGTTTTGTACAAACCTTGATAATAACGTTATGCACAATTTCATACAATATTGCAAAATGTCATGCACAGAGTATGTGTTGTCAATGACTCTCAGGTACAACCACAACAAATTTTAGCTCAATATTTGTAAAACTGAATAAGTTATGGCTATTTTTGAGTTTTCTAACTTCAGCTGGATTGGGTGAAATGAGCTGGCTTTTGAAAGGTAATCAGCTGTAGAGGTATATATCCATCGAACATTTCCTGAAAGTTTCTTTAAAATTCTTCTGGTGGCTTCTAAATCTGCCATAAATCTGTATTGATGACTATAAATTGGCCTTCTTTACAATATATATAAACCTTCAGTGTCAAAGTGAAACTCAATTTCTACAGAGTAATATCAATTAAATAAAAATATTTGATGTAAAATAAGTAACTGCATAACTATTCACCCCCTTTAAAAAGAAGGTAAGGCTACAAAAGGGTTTCCAGGACCCTAAACATCCCAAGGAGTTCTGTTAAATCCATCATCAGGAAACAGAAAGATATCGGGACATGTGTAACTCCTCAAAGAGCAGACCGTCCTCACAAACTGAGTGACCGTGAAGAAGAAGAATGGTGAGAGAGACCACCAAGACACCTGTGAGCTCTCTGAAGGAGTTCCAAGTTTCAGCAGGTGAGATGGGAGAGACCGACTGGTTCTTCACCAGTCTGAGCTTTGTTAGAGAGGGGCAAACAGAAAACCACCGTTGAAGAAAACTCAGATCAAGTCTTGACATGAGTCTCTAAACAATCTATTTAAACTCTAGTTGAAGAAAGAAAAGAAAAGAAGGACAATTTATAGTGATCATGACTGGTTTATGACAGCAATAAAAGCAGAAAACATCCTTTTGCAAAGCTCTACGTTTTAAACACTGATTTCATGCAATCGTTTAACCCTCAGAGTACAAGTTGGAGATTACTTTCAGATACTAACACACCAAATTTGTGTTCAATATCTGTCATATTGACTAAATTATAGCCATTTCTGTGTTTCCTAGGGTCCCTGAGCATTGTCACAAATCTGAAACCAGGCTCTGGATCTTTAAAATAAAGCTGGCCTTGCAGGGCTGATGGTACAGCTCTTAGTTTGCTTTAGCAGCCGCTCTCACTCTCTCAAGCCCTTTTATGCCTCAGCTGAACTCCTGTATGTGTTGAATGTTAATTTAATGGCTGCTCGCTGCTCTAAACAGGAGTAACCGGAGCGTTTTTTTTTTTTTGCAGACCTTTTCCCTACCTTCTTCTTTCTGCAAGCTAAATTAGCTCGGCACCAAGCACCATGAGGTCATGGCTGTAATTTTCCTCTGCCTGGTTAAAAGCTGACAGCGCAACGCACCCAGTCAGTCTGGATACGTTCAAGAGGACGTTTTCAATTTAGCAACGCTTTGTCTGGGGAGAATCTGCAGACACCATCCCACCGGCCGTCCTCTTTCACTGCCCCTGCTGCTAAGCAAGCGTTTCATCTCCACAACTGTAAATGTATTCAAATAATCACTGTAGGACTGCGCATTTGATCTAAAATACAATATATTTATATTCCTGTAATAGCTTGTTTGTGTTCTCTCTGGAAAATTACCATTGATCCCTGATACACACAGGCAGACCTCAGGACTTCAGGGCAGGAATATGAATTTACTCTTCAGCATTCATTTGTGAAGCACCACTCTCCGACATTTCAATGCTTTATTCCCATTCTGCTCAGTCCTTTTATCATTTTTAAAAACTTTTTTTGAGTAATTATTTGCTTCTGTGGTATTCATATCCAAGCTTCTTTAGATTTATATGATTATTAACACAGTTAAGAAGGAAACACCTTGAGGAAAAAAGAAAAAAGATATTGGAGTATCTCAGTTTTCTGACAATAACAAACACAAGACTTCTTCAGTAAAAACATCTGTTTTTGATCAAATCTAGTATAAATTTATGATTATAGTAGTTCTGCGCAGCTGTCTGTGCTCATACATGATTGCCTGCTAAGATTAAAAGTTAAAAAGTAAATCTTAAAAAACACGACTAAAATAAAAGACTCATCATTTGTTGTAGAAATACTTATCACCTGATGCCTTTTGTGCCAGAGTTTTAGACTAAGATCATCTTTTGCTGACAGGTGTAGCTGCTTTGGCCAAACCTTGAAAACAACCAGATGTGCAGTCTTATGCAACATCTCAAGATGTCAGCTCATCAAATTTTAGCTCAATATTTGTAAAACTGGATTGAATTCAAAAGTTAATCGGTTGTAAATGCACATCCAATGATTATTTTCTAAAAGTTTCATTTAAATCTGCCCAATAGTTTGTGCAATATTTGGCAAACAGACAGAGACAGGGTTGACTCCAGCAGTTAATGGCACAGTTTTAATCAAAATTACCATGCATTAAGTTGAACTCAGATTATGTTTTGTTATTGATACTTAGCTACTACCACACTAAATTTCAGCACAATATCTGTACAATTGGCTGAAACATAGCAATATTTGTGTCTTTTGATTTCATTTCACTGCAGCAGCCATCTTGTATTGGATTGACTCCAAAAGCTAATCTTTTATATAGGTACATCTAATAATTACTTCCTGAAAGTTTCATAAAAATCCATCCAGTGGCTCATGAGATATGTTGTTAACAGACAAACAAAAATTGGCAAAATTTAAACAAAGATTTTGCACAACCCATTACTGCTCATAATAAGTGTTGGGAATTAGTTTCAGCTACTACCACACCAAATCTAAGCTCAGTATCTATAAAACTGACTTTTTTGTGAGGTTAGTTGACTGTCATCTTGAATTGGGACGACTCAGCTCACTTATCACTTTCTACTAGCTTTGTTGAAGTTTGTTCAGTAGGTTCAGAGACATTTTGGTAACAGACACACAGACACAGGACAAACAAATAATCACCTGCCTTCAGTGAACATTGCACAAATATGTGCTTTCCATTTA
Source organism: Kryptolebias marmoratus (assembly GCF_001649575.2). Lineage (NCBI taxonomy): Eukaryota > Metazoa > Chordata > Actinopteri > Cyprinodontiformes > Rivulidae > Kryptolebias > Kryptolebias marmoratus. The sequence continues at coordinate 3,804,387 of NC_051431.1, forward strand.
GGATCTAGATGAAATTAAATCTCCTCTATGCAGATTATAACAGTGAATATTTTTCATAAAGGTGACATCAGGCTAATACTCTTTGTAACATGAGTAGATGAATTGTTGCTAAGGTTATTAACTATACAGACACAAGACATTTACTTCATTCCTCCAAATCATTATCCTCCTCATAATTCTAAATGACCCAAATTGATTTTCAAAGAAATGTTGGATCAAGTTGGTCACAGGCCTCAGTGAAACATTATTACAGTAACTTGATGTGATTCTGATGGTGAACTTTCTTCTATAATCCATAATTAAGGAATGGCTGTTGGTTGAGTACATTTTCACTGTGTGCACATTTTCCCCCCTCTGTGTGTTAATATTGCTAAATGTGAAATTATTAATCTAAGCAATTAATTCAACAATGGTCATGCCTGTCAGGAAGACTTTAATATTAATTTTCTCATCTGTTAATGAATGTCATTCCTCCGAATGAAAACCCAGCCGTAAAAGGCAGAGCGGGCTCCAGCTAGCAGCAACAAAACATGCCCTCAGGCTACAATTGCTTCCACGTTTTTAAAACAATACAGAAAAAAAAAGCCTCCTTGAAAGGACACTCAGGAGATGACGATCTCAGAGATACCAATCTAGTCTGTCTTTGTGCTTTTAGAGTAGAAACACAAAACAGGAGAAGACCTGTCTGAGGATGCTTTCCCCAGCTTTAGAAATTTCTGGAATGACGTCTTCCTCGAGTCAAATGGAAGTTTGATCCTCCATTTAAAAGCAAAAATAGCATCTTCACCAGACCTCCTAAAGGCAGCACATGACATGAACTGTAACATATTTCCTGAATTATTCACAGGCTCAGTTCAATCAAACAAATTAATGATGTTGCCCTGGAAAAATTTCACCCCGATTTTATTTTTAGAAATTCGCATTATCTGTTATCTGAGCAAAGGCTTAACTCGGTGCCAAAAGTCTTGGGTGCTTTATGCACCCTAGACAAATGGCAAATTGAAACCTATTAGCACACCAGTGTGTATATTTACCTTAACTGGCCTGTTAAAATTATGCAGTGTGCATTTATGTCATTTATATCTATATGGACACATACAAAAACCCTCAAATTTTATGCAGAGTAAACATTCAGTTAGAACAAATACACTAACAGATTAACCTGACTGCAGATTCTGCTAATGTGCTTATGATTCCGGTTTATGAAAAGCCAGGTTTTTAGAAGGACTCCAAGCTTGATTTTTCAGGAAAAACACATTAATGAAAACATGATGTCACACTCTCAAAGGAAGGGGCAATCAATAGATGGATGAAATGCTTTCATCCTGGATTCTGCTGTCCCAGAGAAGAGGAACCTAAAATAAAATTAAAAATACTTTGTGTGGATGCATACAGATTACTTTCCGGTTCTGAAAGAAAAAACGAAAATAAACTGATGTAAAAAGTATCAATGTGTGTCACTAATCCCTTTGAAACTGTGACATTTTCGCTGAAAAGGAGGAACACAAGTGAATCGGACAGGTTGTGATAGTTGGTGCAGAGTCTGTTGCAGACATTTAAAAACTGTGCTGAAGCAGCAAAGAATAACCACTGAGACAAACATTACCCATCACCACAAACCATGATTTTATAGCCTAAATGTTCTATGAGGAGGAGCGCTATTTGAGAAGATTTTTGCCATGAAGGACAGCCAAATAAAATCACTGACTTAGCTGAACGGGGGACACAGCCGTGGGAATGTGTTTTTTATGAGGGGTGCTGTGAGTATGTGGGAATTTGGGTAAAAAAAAAATGGTAAACACCTACGTAAAAATACAAAATACATACAATGAAATGCACACTGGCAGTGCATGTTATTTTATCTAGATACAAGCATTAAAGTAGTTTTTGAAATTTCTGTAAAACTGCAATCATGACCCGTTTTTGTCCTATACTTCACCCAAAGTTGTACAAAATAATCAGTTCAGCCCTCACGTCTTCTATTTTAAGAAAAATCGATAAAGTTTATGAACGTTCAGCAGCTGCACCACAGCAGTCGGATAGTTTTACAGAATCGTGTTTTTCAGTTAGTTGTACAGTCTTGTGCTTTGATAACAGTGACTCAATCTGTGGTTGGTGGAGGATCCAAGATTGCAGACAACAGGAGGCAGGCACTTAGACAACTCAGGGGAAATTTACTGGAAACCAGGAACAAAACCAAGATCAAAACCACGAACAAAACCTGGAAGAAAACCAGGAACAGAGCAGAGCAGGTATGAAAGATGAGATTCTGACAGTGACTGTGAGCGTGGCGCTTAGATTCACTGGGATGGATGATTGCTGAGTGAAAACAGGTGGGTTAACAAGCAAATTTAATTTTATTTTTATTTCATATGAACAAGTGTTAAGTAATTACAAGTACCATACATTACGACATTTATAGCCTAGGGTAATTTGCCCCAGATGGGGCACAACAGGAGCTGAGTAGCAGAGCATACAGAGCAAACTAGGTAACCATAACTGGTAACATGAAAACCTCAATGCCTGAATAAAATGGTAACAGAAAGCTGAAAAACAGGGATATACACCCAGACTGTTTAACAGTGGAGGGGCTTCATATGAAGATAAACCTGACCTGCTTTTTTAATGTCTGGCACAAAGGTTGAAGTTAAAGGAAGGTGGTGTGTCCTCTTCACCACATTTAAGAGAAAATTGCCTGACAGAAGCTGCCTGACCTCAGATCTGCTACAGACCATGTAACAGGGGTGACCATTGGAATGCTACACGCATCCCATCACCCACTCACCCAAGTCGGATGCAGCTTTGCTCCTGGCATACACTGCTTAGACTGACACCGGCGTTTCAAAGGCGTTTCATCGAGCTGCTGAAACTAGTTCCAGCTCCTCCACCACTAAATACTGCAGGGGAATCTCAAGACTCCGCTGCGGTCACTGAAAATTATCTGCAGTGGGAAATCAGTGCAGAGAGATGGAGAGGAGAAGAAGAAAAAAAGACTCACACTCAAATCAAGGGTTGTGCAAGTCCTTGGAAAGAAAATGAGTGCAGTCGAAGAAAAATGTGTTTGTCTCCATCACTGTTGCCTCTTGCTGAGTAGAAATTCGAGCGCATTATGAAGGCTGCCATTGTTTTGACACAAATGCAGTTAGCTTTCAAAAATAAACACAAGCTTGTGCACACATTTGAAAATCTATCAGGTTTAAACATTTATAATATTTGCATTCTTTAGGCTTAGTTTGTAGCTTTTGGAAACCACTAACTTGTGGCAAGCGAAACAGAGAATAAAAACTAAAAAAAAATGTCAGCAGAGACCAGTAAAAACATACTTCATTATTCACTGAGCCCCACCGACTCATGCAGCTCGTTCCTGGATCCAAAACAAATACGTATAACCTTAACCCTACCTTGACGGCAGCACCGCAGTTCAGTCAAGTTTATCTGGAGTGAATGAAGGTTGAGTCATGTTATGACTCCTCCTCACAAGATTTTTATTATCGCCCGCTGCAGACGGTGAAGCTGATTATGTTCTTGCTCATATTTGTGCATCTGTTCTTTAGCATATCTCTTGAACCACTGAACAAATTTTCATGACACTCTCAGAAAGAAATTATTTTCTATACATCTACTACTGACTAATTTTTGGAGTCAACTCAATAAAAGATGGCCGGCACAGCTACGCAACCATAGAAAACATATAAATGGCTATAACTCAGGCATTTAAAAAGTTATTGAGCTAAAGGTTGGTGCAGTAGAAGCTGAGCATCATCCCCAACATATGCTCAGAGGGTTTTACATTATAAGATATTTTTGTCTAAAACTTATCAGTCTGTTAGCAAAATATCTCATGAACCACCAGACAGATTTAAATTAAACTTTCAGAAAGCATTCATTGTATCAACATCTACAACTGATTAACTTTTAAAGTCAACTAAACCCAACTAATAGACCTTAGTCAATACAAAAATGGCTGTAACTCACTCAGTTTTTACAGATATTGAGCTAAATGTTATGTGGTAGTAGCTGACAGTCATACTTAATGCATACTTCAAGCGCTAACAGATCACACAATAACTCGCAACATCACATGAGATTGTGCATGACGTCATTTAAAAGGTATGATACAAATCACCATAACTCCATCATTTCTCATCATAAGATAGGTGGTGGTTGATATGCATTTCTCTAAGGAGTTCTACCTCAATAATTTCTTTTTAGGGATTTGTTTTTTTATTTCCTGCTGCTTGTGCAAGCAGGTTAAAAAAATGCAGAACTTTTGTTGTTGTTGTTGTTTTTTTGCGAGTTTTGATGCTGTTGGTGTTGTGTCTATTTGGATTAAAAATAAATCAACTGACACTTTTATCCACAACAAAACACAGCTCATTCCAAAAATGAACTAATTATTCAAATGCATACAGTCGAACATCTCGAGAGTCTAAGACATGAACATGCACCGTGACTTTTTCACAACTTGACACTGAATTAGTTACAGATCAAAGTGCTGCCATCAACCATCACACCACACTGTGAAAGGAGATGATAAACGCAGCTGCTGAGTCTTTGACTTGCAACCATGTGAGAACCAGGGAGAACTGATCTGGAGACAAGTCGCTAAATGGTCTTGTCCACAAAATGCTTCCATATGGTGGTTTCCAGCGCCATTTACAACCAAATGTTTCTTTGTTCGGTTCCAGCGGAGCTGCAACTGTGTAATTTCAAGGAGGATTGGAGGCGAGGACCCTGGTGGGCAGCAAGTTTTATAAACCAGATGATCTATTCATTCCAGATGAATATTTTGTTTGAGGTTGGGAGGTTTCTCATTTGTTTCATGACTGTAAAAGCTTTATAAATAATTTTATCAAATGTGATGAAAAGTTGTTGTTTTCAGTCCTAGCAGGATGCACATCCCTCCATTTCCACCAAGTTTACACAAGTTTAAATGTCTTACTTACCTGCTAAAAGATTCAACAGTACCATCCTAGTATACCAATTACAATTAACTCAGTATGAGTATAATTTATTACTCTGTGACACATACACTGCTCATGCAGAATGACTGTTTTTACATTGACTTGTATTATGAGTGAGTGTAGTCCTTTTGATTGGTGATCTAGTGTTCCTCACAGCTTGAAAGCTTCTTCTTTCTGTTATTGGCTGAACAGATCTATGTTAGAGATATGTGAGGGTTAAACTTGATCAAAATATCCTCCTGACACTCCTTTCATGTCTTCAAATTGTGGTCAGATTGCAAATTTTAATCTTCAATGATCTGTGAAAATGTGATCATTGAAATACTCTTGCAGCTTTTGTGCCCAGAAGCCTCTTTCATTGGAAACATGACACAAAAATCAAAGTATTTGTGTACATTTTTCCATTACACTTACCACTGCTTATAGAGAAATACATTTCAAGGGGAGGTTTCATATGTTTCTGTACCATGTTTGTGTATTTTGCAGATATGGTGTCATTCATCACCTGCTAAGAAAGAGAAAATCTGATTCCTGACATTTGTTAGCTGTCATGGGGAGACTTGTTTTTAGGAAAACTGTCATGTTTTCCCAAACCTTGTGAAGTAGCTTTTAAACCCCAAACCTAACCAAACAGTAAGTGAAACTGAAAATAAACACTGACTGAAGAAAAAATAAAGTTTAAAATGTAGTAAAGTGTCTAAAATATCGGAACAGATGTCAGATGATATTTCTCTATTTGCTGTTGTCTTCCACTTTCAAAAAAGGAAAAGTGCCAGATGACACTGAGATTTTGGCTCAAATCTCAGGTTGACAGATTGAGATATTCACATGAATAAACAGCATTATCAGCTGAACTTTTACAACATTGATAAGTTTGTTGATTCAATACTTTATCAGCTACATAAAACAGCTTCTGCAGCTATCTTCTTGACAACTATTCCAAGAAATCTTGAGGTCTTGATTGAAGAGCTGTCCTTCACCCAACATGTCACCAAATCTTTTAGCCATGTCACTTTGCACTTTAAAACATAAGAAAAGTTGAGTCATATTTGACTCAGTGATTCAACCAAATCTTGGGTCATTGCTATGGTTTGCCGTTCTGCACTAACGTGCACAGAGAAACTACAGATGGTCCAAAAATGAACACATGGTCTCTCCATTACTCGCTGACCTTCACTGATCACCTCTGGCTTCCAGAATCTGATTCAGATCAGTGGGACTAGACCTAAAGCGTGACTACGTGAGGTGCACCAAGCTATGTTGCTCTAAGGAACACTGTCTGGTACAGTCATGCTCAGAATGAAGGTAAAATCAGTCAAGATTTTTTTTTTCCATTAGTGGTTTCACTATTATCAACTACTAACAGAGCAAGGGTGTCCCCTACAAGACTCCTTTTGAAGACCCATTTCACCAGACCTAAGCTGCACTTCTGTACCTGTTCCACCTGTACTGTCATTTATCAAGAACTTGAAAAGATAGTCTAGTCACTTTTAAAGTGATAATCTGTTAAATAGTTACCAATAGATAGTACCTTATCAGATGGGACATCACAGAGCATGGAGTATGGAGAAATAGGCAAGTCTTCACCCAAGCTAGTCTAATGGCTAGACAATTTAGGGCTTATTGTTTATCTTTTTCAGGCTTGTAAAACAATGCTGCATTAGCTAATATTAAGTTTTTGCACTTTTACACATAAGGTACTAAGTATTGATAACTATTTGACAGAGTATCACATAAAAATAACAAGACTGTCCCTTTAATGGACATGTCTGCATCTCCTTTATATTGAAGCTTGGATATTTGTTTTATTTTGTAAGTGGCATTAGATAAAGGCTGAATAATTAATTGTTTTAGGAACAATGAAAGACCCACCCTTCATGTAACCCTTGTGTTACCCCCCAAAAACATGCTTAGAGTGAACTGATCCTTTAAAAGTCTTCACTACACCTCTGAGTTTGCAACTCAAGGGGCCGTTGACTTTCCGAATGCACCTTGCTGATTAATCCCAACAACAAAAAGACAGATAGAGAAGCTACAGTATGTTCCAATTAGGTTCACCGCTCACTGTCTACTGATCTCCTCCAAACAACCTGACTGCTCCTCCTGGATTATCTGGTGGTTGTGAGACTGCAAGCGCTTGATTGTGTGAACCTGTGTGCACAATGTGCATGCAAGTGTGTGATTTAATTAAAGTTTGAGGCAGACTGGGAAAAGTTTGATTCAACATTGGCAGGGTGAAAAATTGTCTCGTTTTCTTGTCTTCGTTTCGGTGTCGTCTCTTATCTTCCTTTAAGCTCGGCCACAGCACAGGTTATCTCCAAATTACAAACAGAACTCATTTATTCTTCAATTGAATTAGGTCCTAGAAAGAGGACTTGCACACAACCATCTCTTCTTTATGGAACAACTCACCACCACTGGCTTTCCACGGTTACAATGATTAAACCGCAACATGACCTGGATCAAATACCTCAATCAGAAAGCGCCACTTGTTCTCTTTCTTTGTCTCTCTAACAATTCTTCTTCCTCTCATTCACTCCCCTCCTGAGTCCTTACAACAGTGCCGTTAGATTTTTACAGAATGTATTCAAGGCCACACAAGGCACAGCTTAAGAGAAACACCCCGAGTGTACAAATGCACATGTTGCCATGTCAAACCTTAAGTGTTTTTTTTTTAATTTCTGCTCATCACTGTAAAACTTTATTTGAAACAAAAGCAAATGTTTTTTGAATATTTAGATAAACTACCAAGGGATGTATTTATGCTTTACGTTGCTTACAAATAAAGTTTAAAAGATTATATGCAGAAGAGACAATGAAGATTTTTTTTCTGGATGTCTGAAAAACACTAAATAATCTTCAGTTGATCCAAAGTCATCAGAGTTTTAACGAGAGTTAGAAAAATAAATCATATTTCTCCAATTTTAGCTTCTCTTCATTCAGAATAAAATTCCAAATCCTACTTCTAATATACAAATCTCTCAATAACCAAGGTTCATATTATATGAAAGAGCTTATTGTTCCATATTTTCCTAACAGAGCACTTCTCTCTCAGACTGCAGGTTTACTTGTGGTTCCTATAGGCTCCTCTCTTGTGGAACCAAAGTCCAGTTTCTGTCCATGAGGTTGAGTCCCTGTTTACCTTTAATAAACTTAAGCCTTTTCTTTTTGACTTTCCTATAGTTAGGTTTGGCTTGGATTTCTTAAGCTATCCCTTAGTTATGCTGCTTTAGACTTTCACTGCTGGAGGATAAACTGACCACAATTCCTCACTCTGCTGCTGCTTTGTTTCTCCCTTCTCTGCATGTTTAGATTTGCCAATATTTCCTCTATAAACCTGTTTTTTTTCTTCTCATAGAAACTACACCTGGACCAGTTCTGTGTTTGTCTGTGTCTCTTTCCTGTCCTCTCTAACTCCAGCTGCTTGAGGCAGATGGCCTCTCATCCTTAGCCTGGTTCTACTGGAGGCTTCTTGTTGTTAAAAGGGAATCGCTTCTTTCCCCTGTCGCCAACATGCTGCTCAGAATTGGAGATTACTACAAAGTGAAGATTAAATGCAACCTGCTGGCTTCCTTAGATAGGTAACTTTTTTTTGTTTTTTTACTAATTGACATTTCATAATCTACTGTATGTGACTGTAATGTTGGATTGAATTGACTGTAATTAGATTTGAATCTGAATCTCTTTTAAATTGAATTTAAACTTGTTATTTTTGTTTTATAGTACCCTGGAATTACTTTTTTTTGTAAATTGGTGCTATTTAAATAAACTGAATGGAAAAACTTGCATTTCATTTCTGTGACAGCACAACAAATCATAAGCAATACATCCATAAAACCTTAAAACGGTACGGTTCAAAAAATGAGGGCTGCCTGGAAATGAGATTTTTAATAGCATTCCAAAGGACATTAATAATTCTTAATCACATTGCTGGCTGGTAACAGTGAAAAATGAATCTTTGAGTCTTCTCTAAAATCTACTGCTACAATACATCAGAACTGAACCTTTTCTCTATCACACTGCTGCAAATTTGAACATCTGTCCTCGTTCTACGGCACACTCTGACACACGTAGTACAGCTACATTTCCTATTTTCTTTTTTAAACAAAGACACTGATTATCAGGTTTTGTATCTCTTCAAATTCTCGCAGTTAATGAAAGAGCACAGCTGTGACAGAGTTCTGCTAAATGTGACAAGGCTGGAGGAAATTGTCAGCACCATGTTAGGGCCTTTGTGTTTAAATTAAAGATTTATTTTCAATAAAACATTAAAAGGAAGAAAAAAATCACAAGGGAAAACTTTAAAATAATGAGCTCAGTGAATGCATTTTTTGTATTACAGTTATTGGAGCAGAACAAAGACAAAGGATTTATAAGACTAGGGGAGGAACGGGAAGTGATGTTCTGTGTCTGACAGCCACCAAGACAAGCAGGACCCTCAGCTCCTGCAGGTACAAGCTTTTCAACGACGGGGAAATTAGAAAATTATTCATTATCACCATCAGTTCTTTCCTTCTTTTGTTTCTTCATATCCAGCTTCATAATGCACATGGAAAAGTTCCTCAAGAATCAACAGCTGCATCCGCTTTGAAGTTAATTTTTCAGCCAAATTCTTGTGTTAATTATTGGTTTGGAAGACATAATAATGAATTGTTATCAATGCATTACTGCAGTTTTAGTCGTTAATGAAGATAAAAATCAAATTGAAAAGTAACATTCCTTGAAAGAAGGCGTCATCTCATAATGAGAAATGACAGAGATGGAGCCATTTTGCTCAAACCTTGAAAAAAATATTGCACATGATCTCATGTGATATTGCAAAATATCACGCTTAGAGTATGCGCCGCGTCTTTTAGCTACTACTGCATCAAATTTTTGCTCAGTATTTTAAAAAATGACTGAGTTGTAAACAATTTTGTGTTGGCTAATGAGGATCAGCTATGGTGGACATCTTGAATCAAGATGACTTCAAAGAATTGTAGATGTACATCTTATGGTGACTTTTCAAAAGTTTAATGTCAAGGCGGGCCGAGAAGGAGGCAAACCCAGAGCACAGACTCATCTTAATTAACCAAAAATTTATTTTTAAATAAACAAACAAAAACAAGTAGCCAGCAAGGCAGCAAAACTAAACTTAACAAAATACAAACGAGGTGAAACAAGGCAAGTTGGGATAAGGAATGAGACAACAAGAGCTGAGGGACCAGAAGCAGCAACAAGGAACTAGAGACAATGAACCAGCAAGGAAGTGAAGAAAGTGACCAGGTTTTAAAGCTGAGGGTAATTAGGGGAAGTGGGCACAGGTGAGTGATTACAATTAGCAACAGGTGAAGATGCGCGTGGCAGGAAGACAAGAGATAAACAGTGGAGAAGTGAATGATGACAGAACACAAGAGGCAGAAACAATACAAAGACAAAACATAAAAACAATAACCCTAAATACAAAAGAAATCGCAAAGAAAAAAACAACAAAAACCAAATCCTGACATTTAATTAAACTCTGTCCTGATATTTTGCTAACAGACAAACATGCTTAAATACAGGTAATGCTAAAGTTTTAAGGGAACATTGTTTGCAATGAGAAGCACTTGGAGCATGTGCTGTGAATGAATCTAAGCTACAATGACTTCACATTTCAGCTCACTATCTTTAAAATTGACACAATTATAGCCATTTTGTTGTTGTCTAAAGTGAGTTGTCTGTGGGGACCATTTTGAATTGGGCTAAATCCAAACGCTAAACAATTGTAGGACATCCACTGAATTTTTTTCTGATACTTTCAATAAAATCCATTCACAGGTTCACTGGTTTAAGAGTTTTTAAACAAAATATGTTTCACATCTGTTAGCACTTAGAATATATGTTAATGATCAGTTTTAGCTAATATCACACCAAAGTTTGAGAACAATATTTATTACAAATATTTGTTATAGCCATTTTGTGATGTTTAAGCACAGTTGGATGAGGGAGCCATCCTGAAATGGACTCACTCCAAAGGTTAATTACTTATGAATCTACATGCAATGATTACTTTCTGCACCTTTTATTAAAATCTGTCCAGTGGTTCATGAGATATTTTGCTAACAGACACTCAAACAGAGACATAAATCTAATCCTCCGCTTTTGCCTTTTTAGCAGCGGGTGATAAAAGACCGTTGACCATTAACTTCACCTCCAGGCTTCTGCAAGAAATTTTACTAGCTATCTTTTTTTAATAAAGACTCAAGATGTAGAAATTATTATCATGTGTTAGCAGGAACTAAACAAAAAGGTATGAAAGCGGTTCAAAGTGGAAAAGTGTAAAGAAAAGTCTTTTTTCCAAAGTGTGAAGGACACTCAGTGACAGCATCCTCAACCAAGGCCAGGGTGTTCTTTCACCATTTTAAAAAGAATTCCAATCAGAACCAAGATTTATTTATTTTTTTTGCTCATGCTCCAACTTTTGAAGATATTTTCATGAAATCTGCTCGTCTTTTTGACTGATTTAAGTATTTATGTATTTTAAAAACAACGCTGATTTGTTAGAGAGTGATATTTTTATTATCCAACACATTTGTAAGATCATGTTTAATCTTGCACTGAAGCGAACTTAACTGTAAATATGTGATTGTTATTGATATTTTCTGGTATAAGGTTACATTTAGTCATGTTTCATATCCATCTGTGTTATTACCGAATACTACTTGCTTTTGGCCCATTTTACTGAAAGATAAAAATCAGAAGAAATGTTTGATTTCATTCACTAGTTTGTCATGTTACCTACAGAACTTGAAGCATGTTTTGAATTTTATCAGCATTAGTCTGCAGGATGCTACTTCCTGGAACAGTTGTTGCTGAAATCAGTTAGAACAAGACAGAAAAATGAAAAGAAAATCAAAGCTCACACGTCGTTTCTTGAACTCATTTGATTATCGCCTGCCCCTGAAAGCTGGTGAGTGATCCAGAGGTGGATGATAATATTTTTGTCCTTGTTTGTGTTTGTGCGTGTGTCTGTCTGTTACCAAATTATCTCATGAATCACTGAAGGAATTTAAATGAAACCTACTGGAAGTAATCATTGAATGTACATCTACGACTAAATAACTTTTGGAGTCAATCTAATTTAAGATGACTGCCACAGCCAATTGACCTTAGAAAAATACAAAAACGGCTGTAATACAGACAATTGTAGTCTAAAACTCTTGCATGATAGGTGGCTAGTAATATTCCCTCAAGAAATGTTATGTCTTTGATTTTTACTGTTTTTGTTCTTGAACAAAAAAAAAAACAACATACAGCAGAAGCATTTTGACTTTACATGTGCAAGAAGCTTTTACTCTTTTGTGCATCCCATAGCTCTGTACACTGAGCTATAAAATGCTAAAACTGAGCTGAAATTGCAACATAAATCCCCAGGGGTTCATCAGTTTAAGCAATCCTATTCACATTACACACTGTCATCCTGCCAATATTGCAAACATCATTCCTCCTCCTCCCATGTAATTATAATATTAGTGGAGCTTTAATGCAACTTGGCTTGTTAGCCAGAAAAAGTGTGGTTCTTGGGCCTAGCCCGCTGTGGTTTAGCCTAGCCAATAAAAGTGTTTGTGCCTCCTGAGAAGTGTTTGTGTAGTTAAACCCCCACTTTGCCTGGTCGTTCTCTATAAAGCATGTATTCCTTTCTAAATATTGCTTTAGATTTATTCTTGCAGTATCTGTTGCCTAAGAGACCTCTTGTCTTTGATGATTGCCTCTTTCCCTTCTTCAACCCCTCTCCCTCTGCTCCTACATCTGCTTTCGTTTTTCTCTGAGTGTATGACAAACAGCAAAGAAATTCCAAACTGTGGTCATCCTAAGCCAGCAGCCCCTCCTCCTGCTTTCTCTTGGCAGGATGGCTCGTGTCTCACATTTAATCATGAATGCTTGGCCAGCAAGCCCGGCCTGAGGGAGATTCAGCAGGGAAACGGTGGAAACCTGATCCGGCGAAGCAGGCAGCGTACAGTTAAACCTTTCCATAAAGGCTCAAAGCTCAGGCCATAACAGCAGCATCATAGACAAGTTTACCAGAGAAAAAGGATAAATTACAGTATGTTTTTGGTCTGTAAAAATTAGCAAAAGGTTGAAAAAGAACAGAATGTTCGGAAAAGCATCCACATCGTTTTAAATTGGAAATTAATTGAACAGATGGAAAAATAAAACGCCGTTCTCCAGTTTTTGCTTCATTTTCTCCATCAAGAATATGACTCTATTCAACTGAATGAAAATAAAAACATTGCCAGGACATGTGGAGTTTATTTAGCTTACCAAACTGAAAGCGCCACTAGTGGCCAGCCCTACATCACAGTGTCAGACGTTCTCATTCCTATCCATTCTGTATAATTTCATCCAAAGACAATGCTTTAAGGGAATGGATAATTGAGTGCCACATGAACCTAATCTTTTCTGCAGAACTCTCCTGAGGGCACGGGGAAGGAGTGACAAACTCTTTATCTCACGAGTCTCAAAGGAGAACATTTCTCTTAATTTCATTCTGGACTCAAATCAGTCTGTACACTAGTGGCTAAAATCTCCCTCACTATTTTTTTTTTTATTTTTTGGCTCATCTTGTTCTCTCCAACTAAAAGAAATCATGTCTTTGGCGCTTCTAAAGTCAGCCACAGATGGTAGAAATGTTTAGAAGGTTCAATTTTACCCTACAGTAACATTTTGGCAAAGACAGGAACAAGGGAAAAAACACAAATTTAGTCTAGAGGAAGGAGGCAGAGGCAGCACTGATGGACAAAGAGCAACTATTAACAACTGCAGATGTCTGAAATATCAAGAAGAGTTCCAAATTATATCTCACTAAACAAAAAATAGATAAAAAAACCAAAACAAATGAAGTAAAATCATTTGAATTGTCCCCTAGTGTCTGGTTCACTATAGGCCAGTTATACATTATTAATAATTGTTACAGGGAGCACACTAACACCTATTCTGTGCATTGTGGAGGAACTAAGGCTCTTTGAGAACTGACATAATTAACAACTTAATGTTAATTTCACAGCTTCGTCCAACATCAGGTAAAACTCAAAGGCGCCCACATGCTTTCATAAGTTTTAGACTGAGATTATCTTATGTTGAGAAATAATAGAGTTAAAGCTATTTCAATCAAACCTTATGCACAGTTTCATGCAATACTGCGATATTTTGCATGATCTTTCATGATTGGTTAGAGCTTGGAGTATGTGTTGTAAATGACTGTGAACTACAACCCCACCAAATTTTAGCTCATTATCTGTAAAACTTGCTGAGGTGTAGCCATTTTTATGGTCAATGAGCTGCGGGAGCCATATTGAATTTGGTAAACTCCGAATGTTAATCAGCTGCAGATGTCCATCCAGTGATTACTTTCTGAGAGTTTCATTAAAATCTGTTCAGTGATTCGTGAGATATTTTCTAATGGTACAGACAAACAAAGACATAATTGCTCTTTTGCCTTCAGCAGCAGGTGCTAAAAATTGCAAACATAAGTAATTAAGCAACTTTGACTAGAGTCAAACTGAGATGGTTAGATGGGTTTGTCATTGCATTTCAACCAATGCTACTCTTGGAGGATGTTCCTGGTTTAAAGTTCTCAGGACCAATCAAAAGGGGTTCGATGGAAGACAAATTCTGAACCAAGGACAGAAGGATGTGCTGAATGAGACATGCAAAGAGTGAAGGAAATGAGGTCTGTTGTCCCAATCAATATAAATCTTCAGATGTTTGGTATATTAAAAAAGTTCATGTTGGTTTTAGAAAGGGCTTTAGAAAATAGTAATTCTCAATCTGCTGCATATGAGGCAGCATAGCTACAAATCAGTCAGCACCTACGGTGGGCACTGGAGCATTAGAGCTGGAACACTGAGCAATGGAGACACGGGCTGGCTTGATGGATCACATTTTCTTCCACATCATGTGGGTAGACGGGTTTGTATGCGTCACTTAAATGGGGTGGAAATGGCACCAGTATAAGCGCCGAAAGAAGAAGGCAAAACGGCGGTGGTTGTGTGATGAATTGAAAAATATTTCTGGGAAATTCAGGGCCCTGCAATTCATGTGGACATTAAGACCTAAACATTGATGTTGATCAAGTACAACCTTTCACGAAAACAGATTTTCTCACATGGCAACGGCTTCTTTCAGCAGACACATTTTTGCCACACTGAAAACAACAACAACAAAAAAAGGTTCAAGAATGATTTTAAAAACCAGAAGTAGAAGTTTCTGGAGTTTACTTGCTGTCCAACTCCTACAGACTGCAATCCAGCAGAGCATCTGTGAGACACGCTGCTTTAATTTATCTGATCTTCATCCTACAACTTAAAGCTTGGAAGCATGGAAAGGTTTCCATGTCTGTATGCCTAAAACAATTGGAACCTTGTTGGCATGCACAGTCATGTTCAAATTATTCTGAGTCAGCTACACCACAGTTTGCAACTCATGGATCTACTGTTTTACACTCCAGTCAAGTAAGTGCTGCTTTCTAAACTATTTTATATAAAGAAAACTAAAATTCATGTAATTTTCCAGCAGACATTTGGTGCATTTTTTGTGTTCTTACAGTTCCAGCAGCATCCTGGGTCCTGCTGGCTTCAACACCAAGGTGAGAAGAGTTGGTCTATAATATATACAGTCTTTAGGGCACTTTTACAAAACCCTTCAAGTCGGGACTTAGAAGCCTCCTGGCCATCCTGGTGTAATAGGCAGCATGGAGGATAGACGTCAGCTCACTGCAGTTGCACTTTTATGCCGCCAAGTGAGATTGTACTAAACCTGTAACAGTAAGCCAGCTTTGTGGCTTAAGAATGAGATGTGGTGATTAGTCCGAAATAAGTTGGATTGAGCACAGGCTCAATTTAATTTTTGCCCTAATTGTGATTTGCGTAAAAATGGGTCCATAAAAACACAATCCAGCGATCCCAGTAAAAGATAAAATAGAATCTCACACATTTAATCTGTAGTTCTCCACATCAACACAGCTGAGTTCTGCTCCATGGCTCTTTTGGTTCTGTAACACTGAAAGCTCACGTCGATGTGGGCCATGTCCGGCTCTATTAATGATTTATAAACGGTCAGAGGCAGCTTAAATATGAACTGGTTTTTGTGGCCATTTCGTGAAAGTTTCTCTTGGGTCATGCTTATGGTTTTCTTTTGTTTGTGACTTTAGTGCCACCTTTTAAATGGGAGTTTTACCCTTCCTAATGTGGTGCAAACCTTTGGCTTGCACACAGTCAGCTGCAGAGGAATCTAGTAAACTCGCAAACTGATATAGATGGTAAAGTTTTATCAAGCAGACTTTTGTTAAACAAATCAGGTGTATGGTGGAGCACAGATTAGCTCTTACAGAACCTAAAGGAGTTGCTACTGATGGCTTGATTAGTATGACTGCCACAGCAGATTTCCTGAAATCCAGTGGTGTTTGTGCTTTGACCAGGCAGGATTATTTAGGCAACAAAACACTGCTCTACTTTGGTGTACAGTTTTTATCTTTTATATTATATTAAACACTCTGCTCTACTACAACTTGGCTCACTTTATAATATTTTTTTAAATGCAGCCCATTGAGTGGTCCAATCTACAACTATTCAAATCAAGCCTTGTCCAGTAAAATTAATTACAACTGTTGGGCTCGAATGATTGCTTGTCATGACTCATAAGAGACATCTGTGGTCAGCATGTCATTACTCACTTTGACACCACATGGCCAACAAAAACTGTTCCACAGGAGACCTTAGAGGAGAGAATCCAGAGCTGATCAAGATGCGTGTGAAAGTCGGAGGATGAACCATAGTTTTAAGCATCGTTCTAAAAAACTTCCTGTCACCAGGCTGCCACCACTATGATAGACCTTGGTAGTTACAGTACAGTGTGAAAACTGCCATGAGGATTCCAACAAAAAGAAAACCTGAGAAAAAAAATAAAGATGTGACTGGAAAAACAAATATCTGAAGGCAAAAGATACACAGAGAAGAATCAATACCTGCTTGTGAAAGGGATAATTAATTCTCTCGGCGCAAAAGCTGTCTGATATATTCTGTAAAGTGCTGCTTGTTTGTCTTTGGTATCCCACATGGTACCAAAATGTCACTTTTAGGGATAAACATATAAATGAAAACATTGTGCATCTTTTACCCTTAGATCTATCTGTAAAAGTGTCAGTGAGCCACTTTACAGTTAGGGTTTTGGTGAAAACGGGCATCTGTGAAACCAAACCAGCATCATGTTGTTCTGAATAACAGAGGGTAGTTTTTACTGCGTGTCTGGATCCATAACAGTGAGTGTGAGTATTTGTGTTTTAGTAAAAAAAACAGATGAGATAATACACACAATTAGCTCTGCTGGGTCCCAGAATGACGCTACAAAAGCTGAGAAATTCTCACAAAACAAGCCATGACATCAATATAATATTCAAGTTTTATGAAATACTAAAATAGAATCTGTGTTTTTCCACGCCTAAAACAAATGAGCGTTTTATCCACAACAAAGGCAGACAATAATGATTTTCCCAAGTCTGTGTGTGAGTGCTTGTGTGTCTGTTAACAAAATATCTCATGAGCTAGTTGACAAAGTTTGATGAAACTTGGAGAAAGTAATAATTGGATGTACAACTACAGCTGATTAACATTTGAGTTACCATGTATTAAGATGGCTGCCACAGCCAATTGGCATGCAAAAACACACAAAAAAGTCTAATTTTACAGATAATGGCCTGATTTTGGGCGTGATTGTAGCTCAGACTGATTCTCAACACATATTTTGAGCATTAACAGGTTGTACAACAACCCCTTTTTTTAATGAAACTTCCAGGAAATAATCACTGTCAGTACCTCTAAATCTGATTTCCTTTTAGAAGCGAACCCAATTCAAGATGGCCATAAAAGCCAAGAAGGAAAACATAAAACTAGATATAAATCAGACAGTTTTACAGATAATGGGCTAAAATCTGTTGTGGTTGAAGGTGAGAGTCATTCACAGCACCTAGTCTGAGTGTGATACCTTGTAATATTGCATAACAATGCACATAATGTTATTTTCAAGGTTTGACCAACATTTTTATTTCTCAACATAAGTTTCTCTTAGTCTAAAACTCTGATAGGAAAGGTGCCAAAGATTTGCACTCTTTCAAGGAATGCTTGGCCTTTAATTTCCAAAATGCTCAGGCTGCAGGAATGACACAATCAGGCCAAATTTCAACCAAATCATTGTTTTATTTTCTGTTCTCTTTCATCCATAGGTCTCTAAACTCTCTTCGTTTTATTTATGCTTGGCCTCAGCACTCCCAGCCTGAAGAACTCTGGCACTGACTGATAATGGCAACAAATTAAGACATACAAACTCCTTTCCCACTTACTTTGCACTCCTTGAAACAAGCAGTGCGTTCACGTTCGCCCAGCACATCTCATCAATCAGCTGGAGGATCGGACGTAATGTTCAGATCCAATCCAACTCCTGCCCTCCGTTCTTTCTTTTTCTCGCAGCCTGCTGACATTTCACTAAATTTGCAACTCAGGGCTCGTTTTTCCACAATTCCTCTTAACACTTTTAGAATTAATGGCCGAGCATTCCTTAAAGAAATGGATAATGCCTGCCACCTTTCATGCCATAGTTTTAGACGAAGATCAGCTCATGTTGGGAAATGATGGAGTTGTAGCCTTTTTAGACAAACCTTGACAGTAAAATTATGCACAATCCCATGCAATATTGCAATATTATGCATAAACTTGCATAATCTGTAAACTCATCAACTGTGATGGCCATCTTTATTTGGGTTAATTCTAAAAGTTAATAAATTGTAGATGCTCATGTAATGAAGGTTTCATTAAGATCCATTCGGAGGTTCATGAGATATTTTGCCAGTGCTGGAAAATTGAACACTGTTGCCTTTTTGTCTTCACTGGTGGGCAATATTAAATATTAACATGGGGATGATTAGACAACTTCAATCAAAAAGATTATTGTGCTCTTAAAAAAGTTAATTATTTTAGCAGAAATTAATTTTCTCTCCGTTTTTTTAATTTAATTTAATTTTTTGGCATTTTTCAGTTCCTAAAAACAGCAAAATAATCTGAGATTGTCTTTTTGTTTCGTTTGAATCGCTCAAGCAGAACATGATGTGTGGAAAATAATCACAAGAGAATATTGATATTATACAAATTGTGTGAAAGCAAAGCCTTGGCCACACAAGATCGCCTCATTTTGACATATAAATCATTATGAAGCCGAACTCCGTGCTCCCTCACATCAGGCTATAATGTACCCTGCAAACTTTCAATACCTTTGTTGCATCTGCTTTTTTTTTGTGGCAAGTCATGAATTGAATAGAGAAAGGTCTCCCTCTAACACAATACATCACCTGATTGATGGCCATTTCTGAAAGAGCTGCCAGAACAAAACAAGACCCTCAACTCCAATTCCCTCAGAGGCGATGAGTTTTGTCGGGTGTCAGAATGAACAAAAAAAGCGAGCAGAAGCTGATTCATTCTGACCTGAAAATAGATGACGGATGAAAACCACGAAAAACACAGAGAAGCGAAGCCTTGTGAAGATAAAAAAAATATATCACCTGATGGATGAACAGGTACTTAATTATAAAATACACAAGATCACATCAAGCAGCTGAGCGATATCGCTGCTGCTCTATAACATTATTGGAGTTGTCATTGTTCAAACAGGCTCATCTATTTTGATACAAGTTTCTGTCAATCAGACAAATAATCGCATGAAACTACAAATATAATCTGCAGTTTTATAATTCAATCTAAAATAATATTGCTGACAAAAAGAACTTGCAGTACTTTAGTGTTTTCGACCTTAATTATTTTCTCCTAAAGTTTGTATCTATGATTAATAACAATAAAACTGCATTTTTAGATCACTATATTTTAGGATTGCAGTGTTTTGGTTACGTAGAGGTCATACAGACTTTTATGTTGCGATACAAGTCCGAACTGTAGTCTGGGTGAAGACGTTTTCAGAAAAGATGATCTGGATCCCTTTTTTCTGCATACTTTTTGTCGTCTAAACCCAATCTGTCCTGAGCCGAGCTGTCGGACCTCCAGCTGAACAAACGTGACCCCAAACAAGCAGCAGAATGGATATTTTGGGTTTAGGCTAATTAAAAAAATAAGTAATACCCTCTTAGCTGCGTGCTGATTAAAGATAATTAAACATCTATGTGAGTTTTCTAAAAATGTCTATTTTTTGTTTGTTTTCTTCGTCTTTTTTTGGCTCACAGCTTTAATGAACTGTTTATCAGAATCTTTCTCAGTAAAAATGTCCGATTTGAGGATTGCATGATGTCTTTGGTTTAATGTTTGTTCGTACTTCTTTTGGACATGATTTGGTCACTGTTTGCTATAATGTCCTGTGTCAATCATAAAACACTATTCAGAGCAGCTTTATGTTCATCGAATAAACAGAGTGCTGAAGTTGTGTTCACAGTGAAGTTGTGTAGAGAACTGTGGATTTTTACAGGTTAAAATTTCAGTTTGAGCTTTGTGAAGTCACTAATTGTTCTATGTGTGCCTTTATTTCTCTTTTAGATAAATAAGCTTATCAAGAAATAACTCATTAAACATGTGCATCAAATGTTTCTGAACCATATTCTTATCAAAACGTATAGTTTAGATGGCTGAATGTATTGTCAGTTTTTATAAAAAGCCTGTTTGCTGCTCACTCTGTGATGTAGCTGTGTGTCTGCATACAGCGAAGGTCACTGATATCTGATTGCAAAATGTTTTAGGGGACACAATTTACCACTGAGAGCTGACTACGTGCAGTCAAATCACCAGAAACAGATTTGTAACAACAAATACGAACAGCCTCTTAGAGTCATCAGACTGTACCTACAAATTCAGGGAATTCGTGTTTATTTTGCAGGATTTCTGGGCCGGTATGAAACCCAAATGAACCCTGTTTTTTTCCCCAGGTGGTGCCGTTTTCCCAAGAAGATGCTGAAGCTGGAAGTACAGTTATAATAATCTCCCACACTGTTGATGTTCGCCTTGAAAATGATTTTTTACACAAATGAATGCTCTTTCTTTAGCCTCCTTAGTTGATTTCATTCAATTCTCTTTGTTTCTCATGAAGCTTTTATTTCTGTGAGCTTGTAGGTACTTTAAAGTTTTCCAGCAGCTTTGTTCATGTGCAGCCACTGTAGCTTTTACTGTTATTAACTGAAGAAGACAGCGTGGTTTTTATTTTAATTAATGTGCCCCAAGGCTTTAGTAAATACAGCTTACAGTGTGAAACAAATATCAGTGTCAACAACAAACACATTCTAGGTCTGGGTCTCTCTTTATCACTAGTTCAAGCTAAATTCTCTGCAAATTATAGACAAACCTACTTTGCGTCCACTACAATGTTGCTGTCACGTTGCTCGAATGCTGATAGCAGCCAGCATAAGACAGAAGGTGTGCGATAATGGGTTAGCTTGTGTCTGTCTGCATGTGCTGCGTGTCGGGCAGAATTTTAATGAAACTCTCAGAACGTAATCAAGGGGTGTACATCTACACCTGATTACCTTTTGGAATTAACCTGATTTATACTGAACGAAAATATAAACGCAACACTTTTATCTTTGCTGAAATTTTTCACGAGCTGAACTAAAAAATCTAAGACTTTTTCTGTGTACACAACGGGTCTTTTCCTCTCAAATATTGTTCACAAATGTGTGTAAATCTGTGCTGGTGAGCTCTTCTCCTTTACCGAGGTAATCCATCCACCTCACAGGTGTGGCGTATCAAGATGCTGATTAGACAGCATGATTATTGCACAGGTGTGCCTTAATCTGGCCACAATTAAAGGCCACTCTAAAAATGTTTATTTTACTATATTGAGGGAGGGGTCAGGAAACCATTTCCCATACAGTGCTGCCACAGCTAATAACATTTAGCCTGAATAAACTGTTTTATAGTTCATTGGATTTTACAGACATTGAGCTGAAATTTGGTGTGGTAGTAGCTGAGAGTCATTCAAAACTCCGAGCTTGAACTAATCATAGAAGATCATGCAAGATATCACAATATGACACAAGATTGATCATAATATCATTTAAAGGTTTGACTGAAATGGCTACAACGCCATCATTTATCAGCATATAATCATTTTTATCTAAATCTAGTGCGATGGCAGGTAATATACTTTTTTTTCTAAAACTGCTGGGCTTTTATTTTTTTAAACTTTTGCTTAGTTGTATGT
The DNA here is from genome assembly GCF_001649575.2 of Kryptolebias marmoratus. Taxonomy (NCBI): domain Eukaryota; kingdom Metazoa; phylum Chordata; class Actinopteri; order Cyprinodontiformes; family Rivulidae; genus Kryptolebias; species Kryptolebias marmoratus. The sequence goes on from NC_051431.1 coordinate 3,826,553, forward strand.
ATGACCTTTTACTGAACGTGTTTGAGAAACTTTCAGTGTCCTAACCAGTGGTGTCCAATCCTGGTCCTGGAGGGCCACTGTCCTGCAGGTTTTAGGTGTTTCTCTGCTCTGACACATCTGATTTGATTGACTTAGAGATTAACAGGTTGCTGCAGAACTTGAAGACCTGCTGAAGGGCAGGGAAACAACTAAAACATGCAGGATAGTGGCCTTCCAGGACCAGGACTGGACACCAATGCTACATCTGATCACTGTGATAAATCTGAGTTTGCTGCACACAAAAGAAGGGATTCTGAGACCGAACTATACCAAATGGACTTCTTTTTAAAAAAGCATATGTTGAAAGGGAGAGAGTAGAAGTTCACCAGATAATACTACTTTCATTTCAGGCAAAAAAAAGAGAGAGTACCACATGAGACTGTGACGCAGCTGCAGTGAGTGCTCAGCATCGCCAACAAGAGGCAGAATAAATGCACTACAGTTAAAGCGTGTTCTTGAAAATAAAGGTAGAATACCAAGCCCAAACCCAAAGCACCTCAGAACGTACTGGATTGATGCGGCACTTAATCAGATTTCAAAGTTCAACCAATTCAAAACCACAGAGTTTCCCTCAGGTATTGTAAAAAATAAAAGCCATAATTCCAACATGATGTCAGTCAATTTTGCAACAACGAGTTTACCTGTACTCAGTTTCCAGCAAGTCAAAACCCCATGTTTACTGATGCCCTGAAGGCTGTTCTTATTGAGCATCACTATCTATGAAATGTGTGTTTAGCTGATGCTCTTTTGTGTGCCGCAGCATTTTGGTGCCTGTAAGAACGAATGTTTATTGAACACAAATATTTTTTCTGTCATTGCAGGGTTTCTGTATTCTTTCCCACTTTATATGTCTACATAAGTTGGATCTTTGTTTCAATAAATCTGATGCATTTAGTGAATGAACTGTTCCGTCACCGTTACATGTTTGTTCAACTGGAGAAAATAATTTCTCGTGTTAGATATAAAAACAGGCTCGTTTCGACTTGTGCAGATTAGAAATGTTCATGATTCAAGAGTCACGAGTTGTCAAAATGGAGAGTCTTTTGGGTGAAAAACAAGAGAAAAACAAAAACTAAACAAAATATAAAACATAAAAATTGATATACCTTTTTTACCTTACCTTACCTTAGGCACCAAGTAAACTGTGTTTATTTGAGTGTGGAGACAACATCTTTAAGTCAAACTCCAGACAAGAAACAGCATACATTAAATATTTGTGTAGCTCAGTTTTTTAAATGTGAAAAACAACATTATTCAGGACATGTTTTGTTTGTATAGATATAAATTACCTGTGTGATAACGTAAAAACAAAATACATTTTTATGCACATGGTTCTGTTGTTTAAAATCCACTGTTTTTTAAAAAGCTCATTTCCAGCTGCTGGACTATTACAGAGGTTTTACAGCTAATGGTGAATTTATTTCAAGGTTTTCTCTCACACACGTAGGTTGATCTTAGGGTCACTCTAACCTCTCATTTAATGCAAAGTGAGCTTTTACTTATAAAAAACTTTACTTTTAATGTGAATACAAAAAAAAACTTGTGGAACTAACCTTTTCTATTGTTTGGAGAAGCCGTAGTATTTGCATAAAATTAGCAAACTCAAGATGAGTGACATCATACCACCAGTTTTTAAAACTTCTGAAGCTTAATTGGAGTAACCGGTGTAGGACGGTGGTTATCTCTTGTACTGATAATTACAAGTGTGGTCATACTGATTCTGTGTGCTTCTGCTTGGTGGCTTGAAGTTTAGTTGTGATTTTGATAAATGGTTTTGTAATTACAGTTATCTAGAATGTTTTTTCTTTTCCAAATAATTTCTATGAAAGTTTTCCCAGTCGGTTTTAAAGCATTTGGCTGTTCTGCCAAGAACTGAACACGGTGAAAGATGTTAATACACAGTTTGTAATTTCACGGAGCTTTAATTCATTGTAGCCAGAATTTATAGGCTTCATTACGAATGCAAAGTCTTTTTAACTGTCATCGCATTTTATAGTAGGTGACTCGTAGGCTGGACATCATTGAATGCTCAGCTACCAACTGGTATTTATTTATCTGTCTAAGGGTGAACTACTGTCTTTACTGCTTTTCATAAACCAAAATTTGAAACTGAAATAAAAAGTGGATACTCTTGGCTTCCTTTATAGTGTCTCATTGATTTGATTGTTGATAATTACCTATGACGTTGTATTTGTTACTTTTGATGTTTTTTGTGTCACATTTTCATACATTTTAAAGCCGATCTGAAAAAAGAAAACAATTAAATTACTGTTCGTAAATACAGAATTTGGTGTACAGGGAGATTATTTAGTTTAACAGAGCAAGTCACCACAAGTGAAATTCATTAAACAGAATAAAATGAACTGTCTGCTAGATGTGGGTTCATATTTACATCATAAACACGAGTGTAAACAATCCTCTTATCTTACATTTCAGATAAAAAGCAAAGAAAAACTGTTTTTTATTTGAAGTGGGTTTAATTAATTGTGCTTTATATGGTATCATTTCAATAAGACATTCTACGTTTTAAAAATAATAATAATAAAGTAAACCAAGTTCTTTAAATTTTAATAAATAATAATGACTACCAATAAGCAATTTGAATGTGGTTACTGCAGAAATCATTGATCTTAAGCTAATATTTTTTGGGGAAAAAAAAAGAAAAGAAAACACAAAGGTTGTGTTTGCAGATGCTTTCCATACAGTTAGCTAATAGATGTATTTTTATTTATTTAGCTAATTTTCCAATGTAAGCACATGGTTCTGCACAGTTTGGGGCTACTCACAGGAAAAATATCTTTTAAGGCTGTCATCAAAATGATAAAAAAAGAATACATCGTCACACATTGTGTACACTAAAGTTCCTTTCATAATCTACATTATTTTCCTCCTCAGAGGAATATCTCTTTTATGATTAAAGGAAAGTAAAATGGTGCCGTCTAACAAAGTTGGCTGCAGAGAAAAGAAACCTGATCTTCCTGTAAGACTTTGTCCCGGTGACATTTCATTCAAAGTTTAAAGTGGACGTCTGCTTCCTTCTGCATGTTCTTGTCAGGGAACAATTGGGCAAAGACACTTGTGAAGCAATCAGCTTGTCTGCTGCTGAATGCCTTCTTTTCAAACAGGAAGCTTTTTACACCACAAGGCTATTCATTAGAAGAAGGAAAACCAGTTAAATCAACACAACTGTCTCATGTTTCCCATTGACGAGATACTTCAAGGCAGGATGTCCTTCAGTCGGTACCTGCACACGTTGAGTGAGGCATTCTAATCTTTTTGTTCTGCTTTCTGAAGGACCTCGGGATTAAAAATAAATAAATCTCCAAGCTTTATTCTTTGACAAACTGTTTATATTGGATGGCAGCAACTGTTGGATATCTAGATTTGAAGAAAGTGTTAGATAAAGTGATCAAAGATGTTAATTAGTCGACTTCAAAGGAAGCAGTCCAAACCCCCAAAACCCCCACTGTCCGAATATTTTAATCCTATGGTAAACTATAACAGAAGTACCCTGACAGCTGGGTGCACAGAGGATGGCTAATGAAAAAAGAAAACATCCCAATATGCACGTTCGGATTTAAAAATAAAGTTTGACAAGAAGGAAAATTAATCAGAAATGTGTTTCAAGGCCGCAGCTTCTGCAAAACAAGATGTCAAAGCTCTTTAGAAAAAGGCCCAAGTGATTATCAGCTTGTGAGCCTTCATAATCTTCAAGGAGAGGAAGACATAAAGAAATATGTCATCAGTCACAGTAGCATTAATTTAAGCTGCTACATTTCTAACTTTGATCAGCAAATTAAATCCTAAAACAGGAAGAATCCCATTGGCCGTGAACCATGCAACACAAGTGAAGCATATGCCTGCTGATGTTTTCGAAAATGTGTTTTCCTTAACCTAGCTGGGTTCTAATACTGCAGCAAAAACTCTAAATATTCTGACAGTTATTAAACAGTTTGGTCACATAACTGCATATATCAGCTTAAATCTCCACAGAGGTCTGTATGAGCTCTGATTGGCTTCTTGTCTTTTCTCATACAAGCTTTGGTTGCTGGAAGAGTTTATTGATGGTGAGGACGACAAATGATTATTATGTCGAGGATGACTCTCAGCTACTACCACAACAAAATTAGCTTAATATTTGCAAAAACTGACTGAGGAGTAGCCATTTTTGCATTGGCTACGCTCGATTAGTTATAGTGGGAATCTTGAATTGGGTTGATCTCAACTGTTATAAAGCTGTAAATGTACATTCAATTTTTTATTTTTTTTTCAGAATTTCTTTAAATTCTATCCAGTGAATGTTTTGCAAACAGAGAAATACAGTTGACTCCAACAGTTAATGGCAAAGCTTTAAAATCAGATCTTGCATGATCAGTTATTGCTCAGAATATGTGTTGGGAATGACTCCAAGCTCAGCTTTTCAACAGCAATGTTTAGCTCAATATATCTAAAAATGGCAGACTTATAGCCCTTTTTGTGTTCAATAAAATTGCTTGGCTGTAGCAACCATCTTGAATGGAGTCGACTCTAAAAATTTAATCACTTGAGATGTACATCCAATGATTACTTTCTGAGAGTTTCATTAAAATCCATCCAGTGGCTCCTGAGCTATGTTGTTCACGATACCAACAAATGAACACTTACACAAACGCACACATGCCAGATCGAAATAAAAATGTAGCTCTCACAAATGCAAAAGCATGGCGTACTGTTGACCCAGTTGTAAAAACAAACAAACAATCCAAAAGTGGCGTAAAGTGGCATGTACATTTCCTCATTTCATACTACAGAATTGATTAAGTCTTTAAATGAGAGGTAAAACATCTTATAGAAACAAGAAATGAGTTCAGTTTTAGAAATAAAATGACAATTATATATTCAAATATGCGACCAACCTGTGACAGTCACTCCATCAAACCTTTCAGCCTCCTAACTTGGCCTTTTTTTTACTCGTTAAAGGTCACTTCCTTTTTGTTTTGACTCTTGCTGTGCTGTGAGGCTGTGTTCCTGTCTGCAGTAATTTCATGTTCATGTCTACACCTAAACACAAAGGGGAGAAGTAATCAATACATGCTGAACTTTGTCACAGGCTGCTGTGAGTCTGCATTTCCTGTTAACTAGTATTATGAAAGTGAAAGTAGAAATTAAAATGATGACTTATAAAAGGTACCTTTCCATAAATTGAACGTCAGACTGAGTCACGTGACCAGTTCCCCCAACCCCCTCCTCGTCCTCGCCTTCAAGCCTCAGAGTGTGGGGCTGTTTACTGGTTGATAAGGAAAACATTTGTGTGGGATAAGCCTTGTGCTTAAGCAAGTTACAAGAATATTTGTGGAAAAATGTCAGATTTATAAGTGGTCTACATCTGGTTCCTTAAAAATATTAAATTACACATTTTTCCTCCAGAAACTAGGCTAAAATTATTTCCGTGCTAGGCACACAGTAAGTTTTGTTGTATAGGTACTGTATTGTATGCACATGTGTTGTATCCCAGTCAATGAATATATTTCTCACAGTTTTATGGAAAGCAAATAATGTCATATGATTAATACATATTTTTTTTTTTTAAATTTGAGTTTCCTGGTACTTAAAATATAGCCCAGCTTGAACCAATCTTCATTCTTTCTTTCTCAAATTGAGACTTAACTGACAAATTAATAGAGAAAAGCAATATCCGCCCTGCTGTTGGACTCACATTTGGGTATTGAAAGTTACTGCTGGAGAAAGCAAATCCCCTGAGAAAGCTAATTGGTTGTGACTTGTCATGGCATCTGACCACGAGATGTAAGTGGAATTAGTTACAACAGCCGGTGTTGTTGGGATCAGTTAGTTAGTTTGCTTTTTTTGTTTTCTTGCAAGGATCAGCATTTCCAAGATAGAGCTGCACTGTGATCTAATCAATGGTTCTGCATATGCACTTGTAGCTAATTAGGAGATTTATTTAACCTTCAAACGCCAGAGTTTATAGAGGGCAAAGCCCACAGGTTCAGAGCTGCAGATTAAAAGTACAACTTTGGACCCAGGTAAATATTCTCTGACTATCTCTGTTGTCACGAGATATTTGAGAGGTCAAGTCTTGACAACAATCACACACTGCAGCTTATTTCTACCTACTCCTTTGTGTCTTTGTATACATTTGTGTGGCTTTAGAGAAAAAGCACCTATAGCTGTTGCTTACATGTTGCTACTTGCCTTGGCCCTTGTGAGGGGCAAAACAATCAACATGGTGTAAAGCGAGTAAATTAAAGGCTGTTAGTCTTGACAAGAATCCTTGCAACCTACCAAAGAATAAGGAAACTACTAACAATAATATCAGCTCGGAAATCGTGTTTTCAGAAACTTCTTTGTATCTTTTACAAAACAAGGCCTGCAGGCTTTTAAACTGATGTCTGGTTGAACTAGAAAGGGTAAATTGTTAGAAAACTTATAGGTAACCATTGCACACAATTAAATAAACACATAAAAATTGCTATTTTGAGCTACATCAAATTGGTGCAGTTTGAAATCCAGATATGTTGATGTGTAATCCAGAAATGCAGGTCCACACTCAATGTAAACAAAGCACTCAGCTGAATCTGCCGGTTACTTTACTATTTATACCTACAAGTGCATCAAAAATATTAGATCTTTCCATCCTGCAAGGCATAGATGATGCTATTGGTGACCTATTTTCAATTATTTCCAAAGGTAGACAAACATGTGGTAGATGGCAGCGAATCACAAATTTTGCTTACAAAATTTTATTGTTTCTTACTTTTGTTTGACTGGTCTTTGTGACATCGCAATGAGTGTCTTTAAAAAGACTTTCTGCCTGTAGGTGGGCTGGGCCAAACAGCAGTTTAGTTGATTTTTTTTTTTTCTTGGATGGAGTTTTGTGCATGGATAAAAGCATATTATATATAACATATTGTATATTATTTATATAGCATGATTTAATATATATATAACTGTTAAGTAAAAAGTAAGAACAAACTTTAGAAGTTAGGTCAATTTCCATACAGATTTTATTTGCAGAGTTGACGCTCCTCTGAGGTTGACACGTTACCTTTCTCCACAACAGACAAAATAAGCATAATAATATTATACAGTTTTTTTTCTTCATAAAATGCTCGCAAAACGTTGTTAGACTGGCTATGAATGGAAGTCAGTAATAGTTCACCAAAATATTGCAAAATGATTATTTTTACCCTAAAAGCTAACTTTACAGACACAGTGTTTATTTTAAGTCCACTTTTCAGGGTCTTGAATTACAGTTGGTTTTACAAATTATAGCAACTTGTTTGGTTTCTTTCTTTTACTTTTTAAAAGTTTTTTTTTTTTTTTTTAAAGAAGAAGAAGAAATCCTAGTTGGGTTTAACCTCAGTACAAGATGTTAAAGATAATATTACAGGCACAGCCTAAATTGGACAAATCAATTTAGAAGTTTGCTTTTATCAGCTATTCATATTTACGTTTGATCTACATTTTAGTAAGCTAAAATCTTTGATAGAAATGTTAAGATTAAGATTCTGAATTATGCAAACATCAAATCACAGAAATTATGTGCACAAAGCACTGTGTGGTGCATTTCTTTCCAAACCTGACTTATAATTTGAACTCTTAAAATTCTGAAATTTAGGTGTTAAAATTCAACACGGGGAAGAAATAAAGCCGATGCGAATGGAGAAAACCATGCTTCCTTGTGTTGTTTGACTGTTTGAATCCGCTGCTCTTTAGTATTGTTCGTGTTGAGGTGAGGACGGTCTCAGTGCCACAACCGCCGGATAGTCCAGCCTCGGCTTGGTGTCTCTGCTGATGAGGATTGTTTCTGACAAAAGGGTCATTGGCTCCTCGTGACGACAGACATGCCTGCACGGCCTGATGGGCTGCCTCTTCTGGCACACTTTGTCTAAATGCAGACTGGCACTGACACTAATGTACACTGATGAAGCTGTGAGAGTCAATAGTCAGGGAAAATAGCGTGGGGGTGGGACATACCGGATTCCTAATTTACCCCATTTGTCCCATTTGTCAGATGCTGGACCGCTCCGGTAAAAGTGTTGATGAATCTTTCGGAGTGTGTACCAGAGAGCTCTTCATACTGTCCACACGTTTGGTGATTCGGAACAGGTGAAAGTGCATTAATGTCTGAAGGAAAGGAAAATTTTAATTTTATCTGACATAATGATGCTGTGTGAGATTTGACTCATCCTGTGATGCATTTTCTCTCTCAGTGGGAGCAGCAGGTTCATGCTGGACTGTCTCCAAAAAGAAAGATTGAGCGTTGCTTTCGTTGGTGCATATCAGTGCAGAAATCAAATGTTGATAATTCAATTCATATAAAAATAGAGTTTATGTAGTGCTTTATTTTTATAGAGCATGTTGATTTTTAAATTCTATCTCTCTACTGTGCGTCACATATCAAATCTGCAGGACACAAATAGGTTTGTTTTAAGGAAATAACAAATAAAAAGTGATAACTGAAGAACAGTATGCCTTCATGTAGCCTCAAGCACATAATCTTTCCTTGTGTAACTGACAGTTTTAATAGGAATGGTACTCACACTCTGTTTTATCTTCAATATTTCATGTTAAAATAGATTTTTGATTCTAACACAAAACCAAAAAGAAGAGTTGAAAGGCTGGTTAGCACAACTTTGCCTTCGACAAATATGTTTCAGGAGCTTATTAAATGGAAGAAAAAGTGCGGCCGTGCTCTCAAAACTAAAATTCGCAACTTCTAGTGTGACTGAGGTCACTCAGGCTGAGTCTTTAACCCACACTCACACCACTTTTTTCATGTTTGGTAAAACAGGGCAAAGTATCTCCAGTGGGAATTTGTAGATAAAGGTTGTCAGCACTTTTTTCAAAAGACTTTTAAGGCCTTTTGCTTTGCTTTGTTCTGGAATGGCCGAGTTTAATTGGAGAGCTTGCAGCTGGATAGCAGAGCTGCTCGTGTCATGGCAGACTCTGGGAGTGGGAGGGCGTCAGAGGACAGCCGGGTGGGTGTTTGCGTGTCCCCTGTAGTCAACGCATCCCTCAATATGCTAACAAATTTATTCATAGGATGTGAGCAGTTTGTTTGTGAGCTGTCTCATTTACAAAACAACAGGCAGTAATAATTTCAACGAGTTGATCCCGGGTTAATCCAAATAATTGCCAATTTATTATAAGTTCACGTTTTCTGGAAATAGCATTGACTTGTTCTGTCTGTCAGCAGGGAATAAACCGCACGGCCAATTGATCAAGTTATACTGTATGCAAAACAGTTTATGAAGCAATGCCAAAACTGAACAGGCAATGACAGAAAACACTGAGCCCATTTGGAAACAAATGGGAATAAAAGCGAAGCATTTCTGGGAAGAATGCATATCACCCATCACATTTAATGTCAGAGATTTAAATTAAAATCATGTACGTGTTGAAGATTTTTCTCAGCTACTACCACATGAAGCTTTAATTAAATGTTTGTAAATCTCACAATTTTACAGCCATTTTTGTCTCGGCTAATGTTCATTAGCTGGAGTGGCCGTCTTAAAATGGAGTTGACTCCAAAAGTTAATAATTTGTGGCTGTACATCCACTTATTATTTTGTGAGAGTTTCAGTAAAATCAATCAATGCTAATGGACAGCTAGGATCAATGCCAAGAATTAATAGCATTAATAATGCTAGTAATAGCTGATGTGTGGTGCTCAAAGTATGTGTTGATGATAATAGTCAGCCACTACCACACCAAATTTTAGCCCCACATCTGTAAAACTGACTGAGTGATGGCCATTCTTGTGTTTCTTAAGGTCAGTTGGCTGTTGCGGCCATCTTGAATGGGTTTGACTCCAAACGTTAATCGCTTGTAGATTCACATTCAGTGATTACATACTAAGAGTTCAATTAAAATCTGCCCAGTGCTAGAGATATGAAATAAGATATTTTGCTGTTAAGGATAAACAAATACACACAAACAGGTAAAAAGATTATCGCCTGTCATCTTCGCCAGCGAACAGTAAACACGTATTTCTTCCCGACTGTAACTTCTTAGAGAAAAAAGAAATTAAATGACAGCAAGTGAGAAGAGTTCACTTTACAGCTGATCAGTGGGAACTTGGCGCTTTAAAACTGTTTTCACTGACGAGTTCAAAGGAGAAAAGCATTGTGGTAATTTGTATTAATCTGTTGAAAAGAAACTAGTAGAAATAAAAAGAAATTGTGCTTCTTATAATTTCATTTTAGCTCCAAATTTTACTTCACTTTCTAAATTAAATGTTCCAAAATGTCATGAAAAGCCTTTTAAAATAAATCCATTTTCAGTCGAAACCCCAGACTTTGCCTGGTTGTGTGGATGATTCACAGAATTGTTTTTCCTGTTTCTAATTTCTCCCGTACTTTTGGCATCTCACTGCTTTCAGGAGTTTTACTCACTGTTATCAAAACGTTCAGCTCATTCAGAAAATGGGTGCTACGACTTCTGGCATTTGTAACTTTTATACTTTTGAACATATGTAACTTTATTTACATTTTTGCTTGTACTGAAATTAATGGGGATTTCACAGTTTAGCTAATTTAGCTTTTATATTTTTGTTTTGCTACATTCAGTTTTTACCTAAAGTCCTTTTAAGTTTTGCTTTTCAAAGCAGTATTGCAGTGAAATCTTAGTTTTAGCTGATGTTTTTGCTAATTTTAGCTTTTAAGTACTATTTAGATCACTTAATTCTTTTTGCTAGTTTAGTTTAAGTTTTGCTCTTAAATATGGTTTTGCCAATTTTAACTTTTATCTATGGTTCTGCTAAATGTAGCTTCTAGTTACTGGAGTGCTAATCATAGCTTCTGTGCCAACTCTGAAAATTCACTTTCAGCTTCTTCAGCAAATTTCATCCAAGTCATTAAGCACTCGTCTTTATGCTTCGGTTCTGCAGAAAATGCAAATATTGCAAATACAAGTTCAAATAGCACATATCCTTAATAAAACCAGTGCACGTTTGGTTAACACTGATGGTTTTGTTGACATGCAGAGATGTGTGAGGTTTTGAAGTCAGCAATTTGTTTTGGTTTAGAGGAAGAAATGTGTCGTAAAGGTTCTGATTCCCTCTGGATCACAATCAGACAAATATAATTTTAGCAACTTCTGTTTTAGCTCTGTTTAAAGTCTGGAGGGATTTAAAGTTGCCTGTATTCCTATTTTAAGGTCTCAGGGGATGGTGGTTCCCAGGGGAGATGATCAGCTCTCCTGGGACTTACGTAGGTTAACCAGCAGCTTTAATCTAGGAGGGGGGTGGGGGATGATGTCATTGTTTCTGATCGAGTCCAGCAAGCGGTCAACTCAATATGTGAGCTGGAACGGCTCTCCTGTGGCAATGCTTCACTCTGAGATGACAGGATACAGAGACTATATGAGCATCAGAGGAGCCGGGGGGTAGAGAACGCACTCCACATGGAAAACTACAACATAGCACACACGTCAGTGATGTACACCGGGAGACAACAGGAGACGCATCACAAAAAGAAGGAAATATGAACGCGACATGCTGAATACTGTGAGCAGTCACGAACACGAGCACTGAACAGCCAAATCAGCTCTAAATATAAGAAGAACACTCAGCCAGGTGTAAGAGATTTTAAAAACAACACCTGGGATCTACTCATTTAGCGTTCACATGATCATTCAGTCAGCTGCAGTATTGTAGAATTTTTTAAAAAAGCTTTTTGTTGAGAGCATTTAAGAGGATGGAAAGAACAGAGGGAGCTTGTCCTGAAATGTGAAAGTGCCTTTCTCTTATTTCATTTTACTGGTTTGGTCTTGGCAGGAATGTGCCTCCTAATTATGTGCCTTCGTGGTTTGGATGGCACTTGAGATATATATTTTTTTCCCTTCATGTAATGAAGGGTGCAACTAAAGCTAACATGCTTCGCTTAAAGAGACATAACCAGCGCACTAAGAGTCAAAATGCAAGAAAAAGGAAAACAAACTGAGTTGGAAATTATGGCAGTCATCTCAAGACACCTTTGATCAGATGACCAGAGAAAACATTACAAGTGATGGGGGGAAACATATACGAAGCAGCTCAGATCATGACTCTTATTGAACTGGTTACGTCTGGACTGACATCAAAACTGAAAGAGCTGACTGGAAAATACCAGTTTTATATAATCTAGGGACTTTAAAAAAAGGGGTTATATAGAGTATTAATCAGTAGTCAGTATCTTACCTGCAGTACACAGCAGTCACAGTAATCTTTGGAGAAATCCTCACTGAGAAATGGGTGCAGGGCTCATTGTGCCAACTAAATGTTGTCACTATTCTCTTCATCATAAATCTTACTTTCATCACGCTAACTTCCTGCACTCAGGCTGCAGAATGGAGCTGAATCAGAGTTGTTCTGTCCCTTCAACAGATCTTTCCCTACATAATCTAGCTCATACAGATCTTTTTTTTTGTCTACCCAGATAAAAAGGGCATGCGGACTTTGCTTTTGCGATCGCTCACTTTCTTTTTTTGTTTCACCTGTAATTGCTGTTTTGGGATTTGATGAGAGGAACTGCAAGTCACAACTGATCTGCAGCAGGATACAATTAGGAGCCTTAGTGCAAGCAGTAAATCATAGCAACACAGGCCTTGCTCAGTTAAAAACAATATTGACAATGTAAATAACTGTCTCATGCGTAAGTGGTGAGGTTGAAAGAAATAACAAATGTGCTGCTTGATGTGCAGATAATTATGAAGAGCTGTTGTAGTTGGCTGCTAGCTCGACGTCTCAGTGAGCATTTCTTTCTAATTTTCAAAACTGAGATCACTTTGATTGTTGTCTAATCCAGGTAAGACACAAACTACTCAAAAGTACTCCACACAACCACAGAAAAAAGAACAAAAAAACAAAAAAACTTTACTTTACTTTTCCAGATGCACTGACATGCAAATTTTGAAACGCAGGAAAACAAAATACTTTTATCTGCATATTTTACTCAACAAATTTGAGTGTAAATGTGTACTGAAGCATTAAAATTCTCCATCCCAAGCAGGTTTTCCACGGACGCCATTGTTGACCTTTTCTCAGTCACTTTAGCTGCTTCCGTAAGTAAACAAAGCTGGCAGCCGTTCACAAATTTTGCTTACTATTATTTTTTAATTTAAGGAAACATTATATATATATAATATATTTGTCATTGTGCAAATTTTGTTTCTTTATTTTTAATTTTTCACTGGGCTTAATGACATTAGAAGGAGTATCTTTAAAATAAGATACCCCTACAGATAAGACTAAAAAGCAAATAAAACATATTTTTATGTTTCTTTTTAAAAATACTCTATTATATTATTTTTCTGTTATTTTTGGCTTAGATGTAGGTGATGTCCTGCAGAAGATATACAATACAAACACTCAGAAACTGACTTTAATTTTATGGAGTCCTCAAAGATCAAGACTGAGAACAGTAAGCACCTTATGAAAATAATTTTGATGTTATGGTCAGAATTATATGTTCAGTACTACACCAGAAAAATACTAAATACAAGTCAGATTATAATATGCCAATTTAATGCTGTATATGGAGTCCCTCAAGCAGAATATCCAATTTTAAAAATAATCTTGCACATTTAAAATGAACTCCGATGAGTTTGCTGCTGTTAAATTCGTTCCCATGCTTGTTGCTAAATGAAAGACAGTACAGCAAAGCAACATTTAGACTACACTACCATTATTTTAGACCACAACAATATCTGCTATAATAATATATTGCAATGTAACTTTCTAAAAGGCGTTCAATAAATCATACAGAAGAGGCAGTTTGTAAAGCTGTAGGTAAAATTAGCAACGGTCCTGTTTGTGCAGCATCAGCAGCTGATGGCCGAATATGTAACCATGATAAAGCTAATAATAATAATCACACTGTGGTCAAAAGCATTATGGGTAATATACTCTGTGGTTATATTGATTGCTTGTGTCTGTTAGGGGGGGTATTTATCCTGTGGTCCACACTGAAATACCTAAAAAACTCTTGGACTGATTGTCAGGAAACACTTTATAACAAGCTTACATGGTAGCAAGTGGACTTGATAAACAAATAAAATCTTGTTGCAAGGCAGCTAATGTCACGCGGCCATGCTGTTAAAGTGTGCAATCACAGAGCAGATGGCAAACTTCTTCCTGACATTTCAAAACAAATCATCCTAACTCAATTTTAGAGTGACATATTCTATCTTTTAACATACACACACTACATTAACTTTTGAGACCTCTTGGGAAAACGTATTAACAAAACCTTTTATGATGGCGGAGTCGATTAGATGCCGCCTTCTTGCATCCGTGTGAGCGACGGTTATTAGACTGGATTCTACGATCCCCGAGGGAGAACGTTTGAAAATGTTTACCATGAAAACAAAAAAGCGTAAGATCATTTTTTTTACAGGAAGACAATTTAATAAGAGCAACCTCTATGTAACCTCAAAGTGTAGACAGTGAGAACAGAAAGAAACAAGAGTGAAAAGGGAAACGAAAGGAAAAGAGCATACTTTATTTCTCGAAGCTATGAACAATCTGTTTATCCAAAGAAAAGGTTATTAGAATGAACAATGCATGAACAAGCTGGGGTGACAGAACAAAGCACTTTTTTTTCTGTTTTTACAGCCTCTGACACAGGTTTTTGGGGTCTTTTGACAACAATGAGAACATTTAATAGAAAAAAAAAACATTTCATAATGCGACTTACACAACAGAGTCCACTGATTATTCAGTAGATGTTATCTGAATAAATGTGACATTACCCCCCACTCTTATTAGTTTATAGATTGGTATACAAACAGGCCTCAAAGCTGCAAAGTAGAGCAGGCAAAATACAGCCTACTGATCAATGAGGGAAACACTCCTCTTTTATCCAGCCCAATGAATTGGATATGCAAATACACAATGTCCATTAACCAATCAATCACTGTAGTGTAATGACTCGTAATATTGGCTGTGGGTGTGCACCTCTGAAGTCATTTGGATTGATTATTATTTATTTTTTTGTCTTATTGGAGGCTCAACATTTCACATCAGCAAAGAAGGTTCCTGCAAGGCAAAATATCTCACAAATTTAACTGTCTAATCAATGAGCAGCTCTGGCATAAAACAAATGAATTGACTCGAGAAACAAACACAGAATTGAATAGCAACAAGATTTACCCCAAAACGTATCACCTCGGGGGGTGAACTAAAACATTGAATATTTACTCATTCTCAATTTCAATACTTGCCTGGACTTATTAGAACCATACAGTATGAAATATATGCCTAAACATCCAATTTGGCTAAACTATGAGAAGCACAGTTCCATCATTTTTCGTATTTTTTGCACAGATTGTCATCTTTAACACTGCATTATCCCAATTTGTATTCTCTGATTTCAGGCTGTGGAATATCATCACATACTCTGCAAGGTGCTTTAACAAACTCTATTTTTGAACTAATGGCCCAAAATGAGCTCATTTTTAAAACTAAAATGCAGCCATATTTTATCCTAGAGGTATTTTGACAGAAAGTGTGGTAAAATTGCTCTTGTGGCTGTGTAAACCAGAAAAAGAAGAAGAAGAAGAAAAAAAAATCAGATGGCCATGCATGTTAAAAGCCTATGTGCCATCAAAGCCCCTAGGGCTACAAAAGGCTCTTTTAGTAAATGGATGGCAACAGCTGCAAACTCTGGGCTGTTCTTAATGTGCACGGTGCAGATGTCTGCACTCGAGTCCCACAGTCTGAGACAGATCTGTCTGGCTCTACACTGAGCCCTATCTTATCATATCACTGCAGCTTCATTAAGCATCCAACATCAACATCTGTCTGACAGTTTTTGCTTTCCAATTAAAGCAATAAAAAGTTACACTGAATAAATCAAATACTTATTATATACTTTTTGTGAACCTCTATCTTTACTTTGCTACACTCTCACATAGGCTTCGTCACACATCATGACTCTGTCAACTGCTATCAAATACTGTGAAACTGGTGATATACCTTTATTCCATTTAATTTATTAGAAATATCCTAAAAGCATTTTAAATTCCCAATTTGGTTCTTTGAAACCAGAGGCCGCAATGTACAACTCCAAATCTGAAAAAGTTGGGACGTTGTGCAAAATCTAAATAAAAATAGGATGTAATGGTTTGCTAATCTCATAAATCTATATTTTAGTCACAGTGGAACAATGTAATGATAGTATATATAAATATACTATCATTGAAACTAGTAAATTGTACTAGTTTTTGAAAAATAATAAAAATAATTTTTAATTTTATGGCAGCAACACATACAGGTCCATGGTTCCCGGTGTGAAGCATCCCCTCTTCTTTCACCAACAGTCTGTGAATGTTTAGGAACTGAGGAGACCAGCTGGAGTTTTTGGACTGGAATGTTGTCCTTTTCTTGTTTGATGTAGGATTCTAGCTGTTCAATAGTCCTGACTTTTTTCTGGATATCTTTGTTAGATGGTGTCTTTCCAGATGTGCCACCCATTCCAGAGGCCCTAATGCACCCCATACCATCAGAGAGGCAGACAGCAGTGTACTGCTAACAGGGTCTACGCAATTATTCAATTTGTCTGAACACAGAGCAGTTGTCCACTTTGCCTCAGTCCATATTAGATGAGCTTTGGCCCAGAGAAGCAGTGGCATTTCTGGATGGCATTTACATACGGCTTTGTATTTGCATGGTAGAGATTTAACCTAATTTGTTGCAAAAATGCTCTTCCGGTTAGTTCTTATTCGTACCGCTTACTTTCACAGCCTTTAGTTGCTCCTGTCCCAACTTTTTTGAGTTGTATTGCTCCCCAAAAAAATTTCAAAATTATTATTTTTTTCTTTCCACAAAAATGGCACAACTTCTTAGTTTCAACATTTATTTTTTTGTACTGTTCTCCACTGGGTACAAAATGAGTTTATGAGATTTGCAAATCATTTCATTCTGTTTTCATTTAGATTTTACACAGCGTTCCAACTTTTTTGGAATAAGGATTGTATAACTTCTCTGTCTCTGCACAATAAATAATGACAAATTTGTTATGAGACTTAAATGTTATCCTAACAAAGACTAAATTTATTTGCAAAAGAAACGTCTTTTGCGTGCCATTTCAGGCACATAAGAAAATGTAATCCAATTAAGTACCTGCATTAGGCCACAACGATACATCACTGATCAGAGCAACAGGGAAAAAAGACTGCAATTACAAAAATCAATACACGGTGATAAGACGTGTTGTGATCATGGATCATATTCAATTAGGTAACACACATCTATCCAATCAGTGAACTGGGACAGAACGCTGTTGACTATTGAACTCATTTAATGCTTAAAACAAATACAAGTTACTTTACTGAGTCATCACAATTGAACAAGTTTTTTTAAGCTTTTTTATATTTGTAACACCCTCAGAAATATACATTCACATGGCTGCATAAAAACAGTTTTTCCTCTTTTAGATTTTGTTCAATAACATCATATTGACAAACCGTACGTGTCACCCCCCCCACCCCCACCCCCAGTCATGACAGCGCAGTCATTATTGGCATGTGGAAAAGATACGAGAGGAGCATTTTTTAAGTGTGTTTTTGGAAAAAAGCTAAGCATCAACTTCATCTATCCATCATCGAGTCTCCATGTTTGCAGACAAAATAAGGTTTATTTTACATTACAGGCTCCCAACACAGACAACCCAAATAAACCCGGACTATAATCTCAACCGTATTTACAGTATTTACAGTGGAATGTTGAACATACTGAATACAAAATGTAGATTAGGATGGAATGAAGTTACAGTCACTATTAGAAAATAGAAAGTCATAACACCCCGACAATATGAATGTTAAGATCTACCAGTATACACAATGTGGACTCCCAAATGAAATGTTTCTTTCTTTGCAATATTTCTATGCAATAAGAAGCAGGCGTGGAAGTGGTTCCTTAATGAACGCAGCAGAATGTCAAATAAAACCTCACATTTGTGCTTTCGAATGGGGGTAATGTTGATTAATTTAGACGAACGAGTTAAATATCTTTTCATTGGATTAGCGCTTCAATTGTTGTGCTTAAGAAAGTCAGCAATGTGTGACTAATTTGCAGAAATTAGATCTCTTTATGACTTAAACCATTCAATATTGAGTGCTATGTCAACATTTAGTCATCATTAGTTTAAAATGGTAATAAATGCAGCTTTTAATTTGATTTAACGATCAAGTATAGACGCAGTGTTAATAAAGTGCCACAGCTGGGAAGGGATGGACCCTTACTACACTAACTGGAACGCACTGCATGTAAACAACCATCATTTGTCTGAAATTTAAGAGGGTTGAAGTCTGTTTTATATTCTGTATTATTTATGTAGCTATTGAGGGCATGAATAACCTAGATGATGAGAAAGTGACTGCTCAGACTACCTAATGCCTCTTTATTCTGAAAGGCACCAAATGTAGAAACAAAAGATAAAACTGTGCCTTTGTGTTTATGATGATGTAGTGCAAACTGTTCGAAATTCAAAAAATAAAACAAAAAAAAACAAAACAAAACAAAAACAAATGACAAAGCAATCCCCCTGCCTGTGAAATAAAGATTATAAAAAACCCCAAATGTCTTTTTTCTCACTGACAACAGTTATTTAGTTTCTTTTGAGTCTTAAGTCAATAAAACAGAAATAAGGCCACAGAAATGATTCAAACTGAGCAGAAATAAACATGAAATGGAACAGAACTAATCTGAGATCAACCGACTTTTTTATTAAGAACATGATATTTTTCACTGTTTAATGCTAATTTGTGTTTATTATACAATATAGTTTGAGGCTCATGATTAACATGCTCATCTAAAAGCATACAATAGACAAGCATGGACTGTAAAACATTCACATCTGTAAGATCTTTTCTCACAGACATGTTTTTTTGTCATCTTTATTAATTAACCTATATTTATACACATATTTCTGTGTTAACTGCAATATTGTTGCCGGGTACTGCGTACCGATAAACTCACACCTCTGTCAGTACTGACGACACAGAAAAAGTGTCATCTTTTAAGCTGCAAATGAGGACAAACACACAGAAAATTAATGTAAAAAAAAAAAATACAAACCAATCCACTTCCACTCCCACACACAAAAACATGCATAAAATAAGGCTTAATACAGTATTTATATTGTTCAGAGCCAGTCAGATATGTTGTTTACATCCACAGATTTGTTTGTTTGAAGCAAATACATTTTGCTGATTGTGTAATGACCCTCAGTGCTGAGGAGAGAAAAAAACAAAAAATGTCTGTTGCTGTACTAGCATCCACTGGCACTTGTTAACATCAATTTTAAAAACAAATATCTATATTTATATATGTAATACCTGCAGACATTGTGTCCATGTGTGCAGATTCAAATCCCATTAAAGAAAGACAATTAATTACTTTAAAAATCACCAAAATAATGAACTAAAATTCATGTAGAAAGTAAAAAAAAAAGGGAAAAAAGCAGCAGCTGACTTATTTTACTGCTTACTTACAATGCAGCATGACCACCATTACGTTTTCAATTCCCTTTACTTGTTAAAATATTTCCTGTTGGCGTAAATACAAGCATCGGTTGACATTTCTCCTCTTATTTGAGTCCTTTGTGTCCATGGATGACTCCTTGTGGAAAATGCGGTTGATGTAAGCCAGTTCTTCAGTAAACAGTCACAACTGCAGAGGCAGAGTCATTATTGGGAAATTCCTCAGACACTTTTCGCTGACAACTATTTGATAAAAAGGGGTCAGAACAAAACAAAATCGTGACAGCTCAACACACACAAAAACACCCCAGACATTTCATTACAGTGGTAATATTTTGAGCACGTGTACACAGGTCAAACTGTTCAAGTCAAGAGACAATCATGACATTTCAGAGCATTATTAGAGATCGTCCTGTGAGACTCACCAAATGTCTTTTGAACATAATTGCGATGCACCACTGAGAAGTTGAAATTGTTGTTTATGACACAACTGCAGCCCTTCTCTCCCCTGCTTTTCTGAATCACTGATAAGGGCACTGATTACAAAGACAAAATTTTAGTAAAATAAAAAAAAGAACCCTTAGACATCTATCTGTTACTGCCACATATATGGCTCAGTAGACTGACACCATCTTAGTAAAGGAACAATTACAGCACATAAACACAAGGGGCCAAAAAATATTAATTATGTCTTTGGAGAACACCTTATTCGTTGTTATAAATGACACGGGTCTGTACAATGTTTTATTTCTTTTCTGAAACATTTGACCAAAAACTTCAAATACTTTCAACTCTACCTGTGACGATGTCAGACACTCAATTCTTTGCTCACTTAAAAGGTCATACAAAAAGAGATTATAAAAATGACAAAAATCTCAATGCTGATAGAAAAGGAAAACAAACCATACATCCAGTGTAGGACTTTCACAAATGTGCTCAGCAAAACCTCAACCTGTTTTCTTTCTTTCATTTTTTTTTTTTTTTTTGGTTTTACACATTTAATACATTTATAACATGAAAAAATGCACAAACAAGAGAAATACACCCATATTAACCAATTACCTTTCTGGCCTTGGAGCCACAGCAAGTCTTTTTCCATACCTTATTTTGCATTTATTTTTCCCCCATTCACCTGATGGAACTGATTCCAATGCTGTAAGAAGTTGATATTTCTTGCACTTTAAATAAACCCTTGCCTTTCTAAGTGAGATTAGCTGGATGGGGTTCTGATGTGAGGGGAGTGGGGAGGGAATAGGACTGTGTGACGGTGCAGTTTGACACATGGGATGGTAGGTAGGATGGAGGTGAAGGGTAAGGTGGAATGCAGGTGGGGACAAAAGGTTGTTTGGTTGTTGCATGCCACTACACGTACCACTCTTTCTTAGAAATGACAGAACCATCGGTTTGAGAGATCATATCGTCGGCTATCTCAGGTTCTGGGTCATACTGGAAAGCCAGAGTCCGCTCATCGTATTCTCGGCTCTCTCCCTCATCCACAGTAAAGTACGGTCTCTTCAAATCCTCAGATTCAGCATCAAAATTTCGCTCGCTTGCCTCGAACCCTCCAGTGGTGCCGATCTGGGCGGGTTTCTTCTCGTCATCTGAGTCCTCTGTGTACTGAAGGTTCTTGGGCATGGGAGGGTGGTTTGGCAGGCCACCAGCCTTGCTGTACCCATTTCCAAACACGTGCTTCTTGGTGCTGTAGTCTCCCTTGAAGGTGCGCTGGCGGCGGCGAAGGAATACGAAGAGTAGTATGGCCGCCACGCCCAACAGGACAACTCCCCCCACAGCACCCCCGATGGCGGGAACTGCACTGTGCGGCTCCTGAGGCACATCGCCGTCAGGTAGGTTAGGGTAGTCTGGGTAGGAAAAGACAGATGGAAGGGAGTGTGTCAGTGCTCTGGTGGGAGGAGGTGCATTTGTACAGGTGCATTTTTTTAAAGGAAAGATGAAGTAAGGGAGACAAGGAAGGAAAAGCAAAGGGGAAAGGATAGAACCCCCCCATTCCCACAAACTCCCTGCCCAATCCCACAGGAGCCCTCGGTGTTATTGTAGCATAGCTCAGTCACTGACAGTAACATGCAGTTTCAGACAGATTGAAACAGCCAGACCACCACAACATAACTAGAGTAACATGACTGAAGACAATAGGGTGAATGAAGGCTTATCAGCATGCATTAAGTGTTAATTCTTTTGTTTGGAAGGTGAAGGGAACCGAAGCAATTTAATCAGAAGGCAGCAGAAGACATATTTCATGTAGGTTTTCAGTTAATAAATTCAGCATAGTGAGTTTCATACAAAATAAGTACATTGAATGACATATTATGGGACAGTCCAGCATAAAATAGAGCACATCTTCATCATCAGTGCAGAGGTAATGAAATGAACGAGCATCATCAGGGATGATTACCAGCAGCCAAGCGAACACAGACAAAAATGCATCAAGAGAGCAGAGAAACATGAAACTCTTTCCGGCAGCAGAGCGACACGCCAAAAAGATAGCATACATTTGAAAGAGCAAGATATATTCAGAAAAGGCAGCAGAGAAAAGAGATGAAGATTATTAAATGTGTCACACAGATGTGTCTTTATGACTTACATAGCCTGTTAGAGACAGTAGCTAAAATGTCTGACTGCTTGGATGTCGCCTTGCAAATACAATACTGAAAAGCCATGACAATGGTACAGAACCGTATCCGAAGCTACAGTGAGCCATCGCAGCTAATCCACCATTTCAGAGTGCAGAATATCTGCTCATTTGGTTGCTGCTTCCTGTAAAACTGGCAGCAGTTTATTTTACTGTACGGAGTGCATCAACACTTAAACTGTAAACTCTGCAAAGTTCCCTCAAGCCACGACACAAACAGACTTTTATCTGAAGTGTGATCAAAGCGTTGAAGGTAGACTTCCAAAGATGAGGCACATTTAATTTTATTCATGGGGCTACAGAAGGATGCAAACAACATCTACTACACAAATAATTCAGCTGAAACAAAAAAGCCTTTTGTTCATGGAGGGTAAACCAGAGTCTTGCGTAAAATGTAACAAGTCAAGACAAGTCGGGAAAAAAAACAAAAGATTTACTGCTTTTGATATGATTACCACTTTTGTCTTGCTTTGATATCGACTGCTTTATTACCAGCCTATTATGAGACATCAAAATCTAATTGGGATAGAGCTTAACAGTGTCCATATGTTCATCTGGATCTGATAAACACAAGTACTGAAATAGTCAGGAAGCCAATCCATTAACAAACAACACGATGGCGCCGTTAACGCTGTTAATTTGCTCTCTGTATCAGTTTTGCCCCTAAGGAGGTTGAGGATAAGGAAGCTCATTTACAACCGATCATAACTGAAGTAAATAGTTTACGTTGAGCAATCCTGTTGAGCTACTAAATCATACACTTCTGAGCAATTCAGATAAGTCCAGCAGAATGTACAAAGAAGGCAAATTTCTAACATAAGAAAAGAATTTATTAAAGTTATCAACGCAAAAGGTTCAAATCAAATCTGTTTCACTTTATAAAAACTGCTCTATAGTAGAAATGAAGAGTCTTGGAGAATAATTCAGGTACAAAAAATGTTACTGGGTGAAGTTAAGAAGCTCCTGAAGCCATCTTCTCTGCTGTAATTACAATGACACTCTATCAGTCCAAAGAGGAGAGACCTCCCAAACCGTCACTCTCCTCCGTCGCTGCCTTTCTCCCGACTGCAAAGCTCTCCATTTTCTAAAGCGGTGCTGGGCACGGTCTCAAATATCAGCTCAGGTTTTAATCTGACCACCTAATGGGATTATTCAGACACAGGCCTTCATTACACACATCAATGAGAGAGCAGAGCCAGGTCACCACTGCTAGAGAACACATCCTCCCACCAAGTCCAGAAAGGGGTGAAAATCCAAACGATTGAAAGAGTAAAAACAGAAAAACACTTAGCTGTAATCCTCTTCACTAGCCTTCACTGCCCTCCTCTGCAAGCATCTGTTTTTGCTCTTAGAAATCCTTACTTCAATCTTAATTAGGAAGATTTTCCCTTTACGTTTCTTTATGGTTGCAAAGATGCCACTTTTACTACCATTTAAAGAGGTAAAAGACAAAAGGTCAGGCTGGTAAAGTACAGAACAGAAGCAGTTAAAGATGATACAGAGTACCTTCAAAGGTAATCTCTGCCATCCAGATCTCTATAAAAGATCGAGTTATGCCACTTCTTGACATCCATATTTCAAAACTGTGAACACTAATGACCAAAAACAAGAGCCAGCATTCTTACAGTATGAACGTCAAAGCTACTTTTAAATAATTAGGTATTTTCGTGGCTCCCCATCCAAGGGGAAGCTTTAGGTTTTCTCCTGCCAAAAACAAACAGAACAATGCTTTATTTAGATGGCTATAGTTCCATAATTGGAGTATTTTTAAAACAGAGAGAAACTTTGAAATGCCGTTCATCACATTCTTTAAATGCAGCGAAGGAACACAGCTTTTATTTTACATCTTAAAAAGATGTTTTGGCGAAGTGAGCTGTCTTTTCTTGGAATGTTATCGAGCCCACTTCTGCTCTCTTCTTATCCATTCACAAGGTCACTTCAGTGGCCTTGCAAACACGAAGATAGCGAAAACGGCGAAAAAATAAATGTCTCCAACAAAACAGCTTTGTCTACCTCACGCACTCTGTCACTGTTTGTGAAATGAGAGCTGCTTTGGTGCAAACTAATCATATTACAGAAACAATAATTGTATAAAGATACATTTAAAATGGGATGTGGAGGTGTGGAGGCAGCACTGACAGCACGAAGGAGGGGGGAGGCATTATTTTTTTTTTGCACACCTTCGCTACTGGCAACACCTGCCAACAGGCTGATAAAGACGATCCTCAGAAGCACAACAGCAGCTCTGATACTGTTCCAGCCAACAAAGAAGGTGTCTATTAGCACCACTGTGGAAACATGCAGATAGTGGGGCAACTCTGACTAACAATGTCTAAAATGTGCCAGTGGGATTAATAGTAGGAAGCATGTGCTCTGAAAGGCCATAATTCAATCCACAGGCATGACAGATATATAGAGGTTATGAATAACCGGAAACGCTTTCCCCGTTTTAATGCCGCAACCATGCCGTTTAGGATTAATCATGCTACCCTGAACACTTGCATTTGACATGATCGAGTGGATGATTTACTACGTCCAAACATTTTAGTGACAAAATCCATTTCCTTTACAACATGGACGAGTGTTGTTCATCTAAGGATTTTATGTAAAACAGACACAAGTCTTTAAAAGAGACAAATGGTAAGCAAATGCAGACCCAATCAAAACTGGAAAAAAATAGGGGGGTTGTTGTTGTGGCTTCACAAAATACAGAAGCAGGGGTTTTATTCAGTTGAAGCCACTGCACAAAACAAACAGCAGGAGTGGTAAATGTTCAAAAGACTTTGTCAAGTGTCTTTTTAGAATGAATAAAGTTGTTTCCCAACTCTGTCCTACAGGTTTCTAGGTGTGCTTAAGTCATGTCTACACATGAAAAGGGAAGAAAAAAAAGAGAGAGAGACAAACATTCCAGAGTCTTACCAACAATCATTCAGACAAAGTTATGACAGACACTGGGAAAATGAAAGAGGATTTCAAAGTGTGGTACAGGGAGTGGTGTGCTAATGTGACTAATCGAGGAGCAAGCGGCAAACAACGACGGATAAAAGGAGGAAGAAGTTAGGGAGTGGCGCCAAGCAGAAAAAGAAGATGGAGCGAGTGCTTTTGAGAGGTTGGCGAGTGACAACAGCAAATAAAAAAAAGGCATAATGAGCGAATGAGGATGGGGACAATCAGAGAAGACATATTAATTCAGTGGTTCCAGAGATCCTCATTACTCCCCTGTCTGAATTTGCCAGTGGATGTGAAGTCATGGAAATGTAATTCTGCCACAACGAATAAATGCTCATCACTGACAGGAATTAAGCATGCTTCTTGGGGAGTCGCAGCTGAGGCAAATCTTTCCTCCAGCTTCTCACATGTGATCCCTTCTTCAACTTACATGTCTTTTTTTATCTCCTTTCAGTTTGCAAACAATTTTTTTTTATTTCTGCTATCACTAATTCAGCTAAGGCATACCTCATGTACAGGTAAATGTCACTTGTAGCACTTAAACCTTCAGAATGGTGAATAAAATTATATTTCCTATCAACGGCCAATAGGAGAGGAGCATGGGGGACGTGCCGGAGGAGATAAAGCTGTGACAGTTTCATCAAAACTCTGGTGACATCATCTGATGTGCATGTGCAGACGTGCAGCAACTTGCAGGATTGTTCCAATTGAAAAACAGCTTTTTGAGCTCACAGGTGAAACAACTTGGAAAAACTTTTCTATTCTTTAAATGTTCTTCTTGATCAATTATTATTATTAATATTATTATTACTACAACTAATAATAACATCAACCTAATGTCAATTGGTTATCCTTTAAATGATTCAAGTATGTCTCTCACACCAAAATTAGCCTTCAAAGTAACATATCCATATATCTGAATATACAGACTACATTTAAACTCAGAGTAATATTATCCTTTTGTTCATAGTGTAAGCACTCTTCGTGTACAATAAATAATTAAGTGTTGTAGTACGAGATGGGCGGCAAATTATTGAGGTAGTCCAAGAATATCTCGTTTTTTCACCTCATATGAGTCAATCCTAACAGTAGCGATCTTCTGCATATATCTTTTCCTTGCACATTGGTCAAGAGGAAGTAAATACGGGAATTTTGTTGCTTTAAAGCCATCGTTGTATGGTGCTTATCTACCAACGTGGCGAAAATATCTCTTCTGGCTGAGACTTGTGGGAACTATGTATAACCCTGATGGTGATCAAGAATTTAAGGCATAACTTAAAGTTTCTTGTTTACACACTTGGTGATTCATAGCTGAAGTAACTTCACAACAATCTTGACAAAGCTGGCATATTAGGATAGATATGCTACATTAAGATTGGAAATGCTTCATTCTGTTTTTGTGCTCTTGGAGATAATCGTTTTGTGCTATGGGGGCTTTTGTAATCACTTTAAATGCACTTTTAATGAGCAATGAATATTTACACCAGCATCTTAACACCAATGTTCTTTTAAGTACATGTTTGCTCATAAAGTAGCATTATTAAAGGCGTCTCACCATTTATTGCTAGCCTGCATGTGGCTTTGGTGTTAAGTGGAAAGGCCGTTATTGGGTCAGCAGGCAGGGAGCAAACAAATCTGCATGTTGGGACGTGTCACGCCGGAAGAGGTCGGGGCACTGTCTGTTTACCACATTATCCTGCTCTCAGCTTTTCTCAGTTGTTGTTTCTCCTTTTTTTTGGTCATCCTGTTGTTATTTTGATTATGTGAATCACTTATTCACATAAGTGAATCACCACGGCAGCTCTGGAGCCAGTGGTCAAACCCTGGGACAGCATGTGACCTACTTCATCAGGCTCTCAGGGAGGCGTGACAGATCCAACACCACAAGGCTGGACAGTGAAGAGAAGGAAGAGGAGGAGGGTAAAGGAGGTGAGCTGGGCTGACGAGACTCAGCCAATCCCCCCCTGCTCCATCTGTCTGCCACATCCCTCTCCTCTGCATATCCTCCGGAGAGCAGAAACAGCAAGCCATGCAGAAACAAATGTTAAGATAAATCACTTCGATCTCAGCTGCTCTGCTCTCACATGCTCTCCCCTGGTGACATTTGCATTTCAACTCTCCAGCCAGGCTGTCTCTTCTTCAAATAATAAAAAAGACCCCTTTACAAAAAAAAAGAGCATCCCACTCCTCCATTTTAGGCACAATGTCTTAGCCCTCAGTGCTTTCCCTGGCACAGAACAACACAGCAGAGGCTTTATGGGGCGGCCTATGCTGTGCGAGCAAGAGAGCAGCTCATGCTAATGTCTCATTTGGATAATGAGGTGTGATCTTGGCAGGAATGGAGATGGGAGCAACCCCCTCCCACCCANACGACGTGTGACCCTGGCAGGAATGGAGGGGGGAGCAACCCCCTCCCACCCACCCACCCACCCACAGTAAAGATGTGAGGGAGAGGAAGTGACTTCATCATGTTTTAGATCCTAAAGCTTTCAGGTTTGTAGATGTCAAAGCAGAAAGTTCAAGGGTGACAAGAATCATAGAGAAACAGGAGACCAAGACACTGAATTTGCTCCTCAACCTGTCACATGACATGTTTCTACTTGAGATGAAAGTGTAATAATAAACAAGATGCACACGGATGGCCTTTGGATCTATGAATAATGCAGACAGTGATGTGAGAAGGCACAGGCGCAATATGGTATAGAACACAGATTGAGACAGATGACAGGCAAAGACAAACAAATTTCACATTGCAATGGGAGCCTTTGCAAAGCTGACATAATAATGTCTCTTGTCTCTGTCAGAGAGGAGAAGGAGACAAATGGCTGCATGGAGAAGCACTGCTGTTTGATGTCAGTAATATATGGTGCGTTACTTGTTTTATTCAAGGATGTTCTTGCTGCAGTGTTGCAAGTTTTATTACAGGGAGTGATGGGTGCACCATCACAATGAAAAAAAAAAAAACTTGCTGCAGGAACAATGAAACCATTTGGCCTGTTTAAAGCAAATAAAAGCAAACATACATTTGTCTATATGATCTATTTGTTTGTTTGTTTTTATTTGGAAAAAAAGACAAATATTTTAAAATGTGACTGAATAAGGCAATGTATAAATAGTACATTTCTGGGGAATTCATGATGATTATGTGCACAGATAACTTTCATTGCATCATAGTTTTTTTGTTCCTGTCTCCATGGCTTGTTAAGTTCATTCCCTAATACAGAAACAGTACAGATAGGAAAACAAAATTGAAACTAAGCAGGGCTTCTTCTTTTGCATAGCTTTTGTATTGTCTTGGCACCTCTGAATTTTGTTTTTGTGCCACTCTAAAATATTTAGACTAATGAGATCATCTCTTGCCGTCTTATTTGTGTATGAACAGGCACATATGGACAAAGACTGGGCCTGATGCTGTAAGCACTCTCTGATGTTCATTCGTGACAATGGCCCCAGGAGACTTCATTTTGGTTTTTTCCTTAAATCCGTCATGGAAGAACCAACATAAATGCATTCAAATTTACATATTTGAAAAAAAATCTAGGTGCTGAATAAATATATAAACAGAAGCCATCTGGAAATTTTTACATTTGTTGACAACCAGCTGATAGTGAATTTAAATACCACTGTGAGATAGTAATTTCTTTGAGATTTTTTAAATTCTGAAGATGTTTGGGCAAAAGGTTGTTTTTTTTCATGGATTTTATCAAGTTTTACTGAATTTGAAAAACATGTCATGTTTTAATTGATTGATGCTATTGATTTCCTTTAAAAAAAGGTGAAAACTTTAATTTTTGAGAAAAATCTTGTAATTTGTACAACTAATGGCACAATCTGCTAATAGAAGATAAATATCAGTTTTCTGATTGTGACTATATTATTTCACATCTGTATGATAGCAAAATCCATGTTGAGCATCTAGTAATAAGATTTAAGGGCAATTATAACATCTAATGTCATCTTAAAGTAACATGCTCTCTTAAATAATTAATATCTACGCTGAGGATGCTTTCAATGCCACTTTGACCTACCCAAAGGTGCTTTGCTGCTGTCATGGAGGAACATGTTTGAAATCATTAGGTCATTATAGAAACTCCTACCTTCTTCACTTTAGGTTAATTTGCCAGCTACATAATAATGGACCAGATTAAAGTGAGACAGAGAAACAAAAATATCCAAACAGGTGCTTTTTTTAAAGAGCATCACCGACTCTCTCTCATCACTGTTTCGCTGCCTTCTTATCATTGAACTGTAGGAATTAGAGGATAGAGAAAGTGACAGCCAGTGAACATCAGAAGTTGACACAGGCTGTTACGTAAAGTCGTGTAAACAGGCTTTTTGCCCTCTGTTCCACCTCTGCCTCTGCTCCGCTCACAGATGCTGTTTGCCTCAGAGCTTATTTCTGGCATCCACTTTCGCTGCTCTACAAAATTCCAAAAATCAGACTCACTGATGCATCTCCCTCGGTCACGTGGATATGTTTATTTATTTATAATTCCACTGCACTATCTTCGCTGTTTGTCTCATTTTCAGCACATAAATCGGATTTTTTTTTTCTTCTTCCCACCTTTTCCACTCATAACTTGATTTTCTCAAACAGGAGCCAACTATTGCTTGTTCAAGCAACCGTGAACAGATGTTGGCACTGATAGCCTGAGCTTACACGAGGATCTCTCCTCACGCTTTCCTGCTAAATTGAAGAGAACGTTCTCTCTCCATCCAGTTTAACCGGAGTGGTAAAGCCCTGTAGCAAAACTGACTGAATCTCGGCTCACCAAAGCGGCTCGGTTCCGACAAAAGAGAATGAAGGTTAGTGCATTGAGCCTTACGGGGGAATCTCCAAAGGCTTCACATGCAAGTTGACCCCTAACACATCCAATATCATTCTTCCCAGCTGATCCCACTAATACAGCTGGAATAATGAATTGCCTTTAAACAGTTTAGCCCCTAACTCACAAGGATCAGCGTGGCTGTGTGAGAGAATAAATCTTGAAGTGAGTAAACAAATGTATCCTCGAATATAAAAGAAAAAAAAAAGTTCCCTCGTGTGATTTTACAGTTTGCTGCCAAGAATAAAACCTCACATCTTCTTTCTCAAGGGTGAAAATGACATAATTGTAAGGCCATCCTGACAAAACGGCCATTCATCACGTCTTTTTATGGGCTGGGAAGATATTTAAGATGGCGGCATTGATTTGTTTCAAACACAAAAACAGAATGTGATGGTGGAAAGCTGATTATCCTAATGAAAGACTGATTTTGCTCTTAAGCTGGGGAGGATCTTTGAGGTTTTAACCACTCTATTCAGCCATCTTCCTGTGGCTTTCACCGCCACAGGACTGACTGACTGAGTGACATTCCTATTAGACACTTAAAAGCTGCTGAGAATGATTCGTCAAAAATAACTTCCATTGTAGGGTTGTCTAATTGTCTTTACTTTTTAACTTTACTTTTTAAATGGCCTCCGATGCCCATTGGTAATTAGCTGATTAATCAAATCTGACGACTTGTCAAACTTTCTCCCAGGAGATTTCTGAACTGCATGTAAATGAGCAAGGCATTGGCTGGAAAGCATTACATGAAGCTCATCGTTCCTGCTATAGATCGTCTCCCTCCCGTTCTGATTTCTCCATCAGACTTCTTTCTCCACCTCTTTTCCTGAGAGCGAGGATTGATTAAAACCGGGGAGTGGTTCATTAGATTCTGACAAGTGACACCATATCTGCAGAACCAATGTCCTTGAAGAAAGCCGTTTACACATGTGACTCAGCCGATGCCATCTAAACAGCAAACGCTGTCCCAAAACTAATTGAAACAAGGTGCTCTGTTGGCCCTGATATCTCCTGTGGTGACAAGTTATGCAGCTCCCACAGATCCATCCACCCCAAAAAACAAAAAAACAAACAAACAAAAAAAAACTGAGAAGCTTGATTAAAATCCGCTTTCCTTAAGTGCTCCATCAGTGTTGCATCCCACAGTGAGAAAATAGCTTTTCAATGAAACAAACAAGCTGGTGAGGACACTTTATCTTCCTGATACATGTGACCGGGCCGGCTAACCAACAAGTGTGTCAATACTACATGTGTCCATCTAAAAATGAACTTTAACATAAAAACAAAGAGTCCTACCTGCCAAATTCTTACATAATATTTCTGCTAGTGTGAATGTTCAACCCCAGTTCTGAAAAAATTGTGACATTGTATAAAATGAAAATAAAAACAGAACACAATGATTTGCAAATCTCATAAACCCATATTTTATTCAAATGTATCAAATGTTTAAACTAAGAATTGTACATATTTAAAACATTACATAAAGTAATTTGGAATTTGATGACAGCAACAAATCTAAAAAAAAGTTAGGACAGGGCCAACAAAAGGCTGTAAAAGTAAGTGGAACGAATAAGAAGAGTTTGTTGCACAGAATCCTGTTAATTGGCTGCAGGTCAGTAAGAAGACCAAAGAAGAAGGCCAAATATCTCAGAAATTAAAAAGGACTGAGCTTTAGTTCTTTGCAAAGAACTGTGTCTAAAAATAGTGGAACAATTTTTGAATAATGTTCCTCAACAACAAATTAGGAAGACTGAATATCCCATCATCTGTAGCTCATAATATCATCTAAAAATTTCAAGAATCTGGAGAAATGTCTGTCTGCAAAGGTCAAGGCTGAAAATCAATATTGAATAGTCATGATCTTTGGGCCCTCAGGCGGTGCTGCATTAAAAACAGGTCTGATTTTTTGTCTGGACATCACTGAATGGGCTCAGGAACACATCTACAAATCACTGTCTGTCAAAACAGTTGTCCATATTAAAGAGGAGAGGGACCATCCAGCCTGTTATCAGCGCTCAGTTCAAAAGCCTGCCTCTTTGGTTGGTGGGCGGCTCGCACATCTGGAAAAACAATATCTATGCAGAACAATACAGTATAACGAGTTTTAAGAACATCTGTTCCCAACCAGCAAAAAATACCCAGGGCTGTTGAACAGCTAGAATCTTACATCCAGCTTTCCTCTTCAGAAACTCAGCAACTGGTCTCCTCAGTTCATAAATGCTTGTAAATATATATATTATTTTTATTTTTTATTATTTTTTTACAGTAGTAAATTTTATTGAGATGTTATATTGCCATTACTATGTTCCTCTGTAAATAAAATTAGTTTTATGATATTTGCAAATCATTTCATTTTGTTTTCATTTGCAATTTACACAATGTCTATACTTTTTTTTTTTGAATTGGGGTTGTTTTTTTTTTATATATTGAACATATGGGTTGAACTATTGCTTTGTCACTTTTTTTTTCTGCAGAAAACGCTCAGGTAGCATTACTCAGACCAAACGGCAGCCATCACATTCCATGTTTCAGCCGGACCTCTCTGAAGCTGCTTGGGGGCACGAAGATGCTCTCTGAAATAACGAAGCATCAGAAAATTCTTTAAACCTTCATTATGAACAGCCAACGTCAAGGAGCACAGAAATACACAGGAAAATGTGGTGTCCACCCTGAAGTTCACCTCTAACATCATGTCAGACGAACAGAGACAAAAAACCCCTCTGAAACACTCACACAGATTTCTGTGAAGCCAAGTGTTGACAAATGAACATTGAGACGAGCTAATATGTCACACTATCATCAGAAAAGCAAATTCCACCAGGTATAATAATACTGAAACACATTTGTGTTGCACCACAACACAACAAACTCAAAGGCAAATTTACTCTGTTCCTGTTTGCTTCAATCAAAAGGACCAAACTGTTTAATGTTCCAGATCCGCTGTAGTCGTTTTTTAGGCTGCTCTGTAATTGGACGGGGCACCACGTTGGAGGCGAGAGTCTGAACTGCGGTTTAGGAAGAGGAGAGAGGCAGCCCGTTCTCCCTTTAACCTGACACTGTTGCTATGGGAACCAGCAACATGCTTTTAAGGCTTGTACGGTCCCCTTTGGGAAATTCAGTACTTCTGCTGAGTAACAGTATATAACACTTCCAGCTTGTATCCGGCCAGCTTATTACTTTAGAGGGTACAAAAAGGCGACCAGGTGCTTTTTTTTTAATATTCAAGACGTGTTTTGGCATGAATGTAACTCCACATATCATACTAACAAACTGTCAAGCAGGAAAAAGGAAAGGATTTTGCTGTAGTGCTGATTATAAAAAAACTGAATTATATTTTTTTATTATTTTTGAAGAGAAAATATTGTCATAGTATGAATTTAGGATAAAATTTCACCAACTGTTTCACCAATTCAAACAGGAAAAAGCATGTTTGTCTTCTCCAGAGATGACTATAAATGTTAGGTTGCATCAGTGATTAGTACATGTGAACTTTGTAAGTTGACAACATAAACAGAAACTCCCAGCCAACAGTTTAATAAATGAGGTGCAGAGACACTCCTTCTCAGGAACATTTCCAGATCAATAGTTATCTGCAGTCCCTCCTCCTTTACTTTTGCCATTCTTTCTGCAACTTCTTTCTGAGTCCGCCCATTTTACTTTTGTCCTGCATCTGAAACATTTCCTGGCAAACTCATCTTGGTTTTGGATTTTATTCTAGATAATACTAGGGCTTTGGAAAGCTCAACCAGCTACCCCCACAAGTAATCAAGCATCCTGCTGGCATGGCAAACTATCATTATAGATGTTAAAAAGAAAATATTCCCGCAAACTAGCATCAAATACTGTTTCAGAAAATGTTTTTTTTTTTTCAGAAAAAAAACCCACAATATAAATATTAAGATCAGGAGAAAAAGGCTCAACTACTTCCTACTGTGGGAGAGAATAACTTATAGTTTTGTGCACTGAATCTCTCTGGAAACGCCCTAAAATCATTATGACTTTTCAATGAACATTTTATGGCTCCTAATTGTGTGATGTGTAATAGCTGAGTGTATTTATCACATATAATTCACATTTCTAGGCAAAAAAGACTTTACTCATTGAGAACCAGGAGTGATTTTAGAGCTTAAACGTCCTTTTACCTGCAGCTGAACAACCTGCAAGCTTTTTAACAGCTGCAAATGCTAAAAAACAAAAAAAAAGACAAACTGCAACTGAATGCACTCAAGTCATGTACCCACGCATTGTTCACTTCGCTCACACAATAAAATTATGCAGACAAATGATGAGAATAAACAAAAAGACTGCTGGGACAACAGCGCTATGGTTTGTTAATTTAAGCGATCAATGAAAAGCAGAAATAGAAAATTACTTCAGTGCCTTTGCTTTGTTTTACTATAGGAGTTACGGAGCTTTATGTCAAACAGTCCATCTCTTTGGAGCACACTAACTCAATACAAGTTGATGCACAGTGATTTTATGACAAAAGATTACCTCAGTTTCCTGTATCTAAAAGGTATGCTCTTTTGGGACCGATATTATCACACCCCTAACTTATCTACTTTGGACTGAAGGTAATGTTGTCACATCGTTTAAAGCAGCTTTGCCCTAGTCTTATATTTGTGGGAAAAATGACAGAGAGGAAACAGAAACAAATGATACTGTAAGGGAACAGCTGTTCGTTTCACAACAAGCATGGCATTTCAGAGACACATGAGTCAACATGCAAAGCAATGCAAGTTAGAACACGCCAGATTCCCAGAAACCAAGCAGCAAGGGGGGAGGAGGGGTGTCTTTCCAGTCCAACCAGACCAAAACTGTCACAGTCTCCCAATACCACGCACACAGCTGCTACCAATCACAGGAAGATCCCAGCATTTGTAGGATGTATAGCAAGATCTGATGGATAATGTAGCCGGGGCTTTGAGTGCACAATAAAGTCCCTTATGGATTGAAACCAAGAGGAACCACGGTTCATGTATGCCAGCAATTATGTGGAAGGGTAGAAGACTGACTCAGTTTTGTTCAAAGTTTTGTTTTCCCCTGAAAACATAAGAGTCAAAAGGAGCTCGGAGCTCAGCAGCAGCAGAGACACGAGCTGTTCGGGGAAATGGGAGTATGATGTGAGCAAACTATGATCAATACAGTACCCTCACCTAAAAACCCCCAATTTCCTTGATGTTATTTTAGGTGCTGATAATAGACCCATGTTAGTTTGCTCCCACACGTGCTTGTACCAGGCCAGGGTGGGAGGAGGTGGTGGTTGTTGGTGTGTGTGGAGCTCTAATACTCAAACAATGAGAGGATTATTTTTTTCCTCAACTAACCTGCCACAAATACAGGCTTCCACATAGGAAACACAAAGACGATTTGCTAAAATCTTTTGTTTGTTTCATGTGAGCTGAATCTGTAACAAAACTGTTTATTTTATAGGGGGCTACTGCATTGATGAAGCCATGCCAGAGTTACTGAAGAGAGAGAGCGGAAATGGCAACCACTGTACACCTACCTGTGATGTTGACATCAACACTGCCGGTGCGAGTCCCGATGCCGTTGGTCGCGTCACAGACGTAGGTTCCTGCCAGTTCATAGGTCACCGGCCCCTTGAAGAACAGAGTGTTGTTCTTGATCTCCACTTTGCTGGGTAGGGAGCCGTTCAGGCTGTGGTGAGAAAGAGAGGCAATAATGCAGACCACATAAAAAGGGAGAATTACTCCAGACCACAGAAAAAAAACCTCCCCAATGCAGCAAGGCAATTCAAAACACATAAAAAATACAGTCTCTCGTGCAAAACAGCCCTGCATGAGGGGGTGAGATAAATACCAAGAATATTTGACAGCGTTGTATTTCAGCTGTCATCCATCAAGTCCAAACAAAATTATGAGGACAGGGAATCCCAGCAGGCCCAAACAGGTAAGATATAGCTGATGCTTGAGGATGGGCTGCTTCAGCATGTGGAATACAAAACAGACAGAGGTAGGAGGGGAAACAGTGTGGGGATGGGGGGCCTCCTTCCTCATCTACAGCACAGCTCAGACGCCTGAACCCAAAACTCAAGGGAGCTGTCAGGAGAGGCAGCTGATCAAGCGATAAATGCAAAAGCTACCGAACGCTAGGCTGCCATTGAGACGTGCAGCCCATTTCTCTTTCCTGAAGGTGTTTGTCTTCATGGTTCAGTGTCTGTGCTGCGTTCAGGCTCGCCCGTGTCCTTTGATCGGGGCCAGCCCACTCTGAGGTCACAGATCGTGAACACAAAAGCCCTCCACTGTATTATCTGCACCTCTTTTATGGAGCCCACAGGCTGAAAGAAGTTTCAACTTTCGCGACAATTAGCCGTTTCCTGTCGCCTTCCACTCTATCAGCTTCATCAGCTGCTCTGAATGGGCTCGGCTTAGGCAGAATTACAAATACAATTGTGATCATGCTGAATGGCTCTCCGCTCTGACTGTGGCGACAATGAGGATGCTGCAAAGATATTCTTTTGTCACTCCTGGGTCAGAGAAACACTTTGAGAGGAGCTAATGTGTAAGAACATTAAAAAACAATATGGTGCTTCATTTAGTGAAGTGATAGAAAAACAAAATGAGATTACAGAGAGGAAACAAAATTAGGTCTCGTGCTAACAATGGTCACAAATCAGGCACTTGAGGTTTAACTAAACAGGCTTTTAACAAGGCTCTTCAATGACAGCAAGAGAGAGGAAACTGTAATAGGAAATAAATGTCATCAAAACAATAAAACTATTTTTTACATCCTAAAACGTAGTTCAAAAAAAAAGCTGAGCTAGAGTTGTTTTTCCATCAGCCACCTTAGTGAAGCAATCACAATGGAACCGCAAACAGCCCTCGATACAGTATGTCACGATCCAATAATCAGTTAACTTGTGAGCCTCTATCAAATGCTGAGTTCTGCAAAGCCCAATTGATTTGCTGCAGAAATTAAAGGCTTGCAAACTGCGATTCACCACTGGTTCTGCCGCGACCAGCCTTGTCTGCATTTATGTGAGAGTTGTGCGTGTCTGTGTTGTGTGCATGAGTGGAGCCTGAGGGGCAGCAAAATGAAAGACTAACAAACAGCTTGAGAGTGATACAGATTCTTTGAAGACTGGCCGGGCTCCTCGTGCATGCAGGCTTTGTGTGGAGATGTTGGTGCGTGGAGCCTGCATCAATCTGACTTCCTGGTTTCACTAAAAACAATGGGATTTTGCAAAGTCAAAAATTCAGAAAAAAATTGTCTTCATTATTACAGATTTGGAAAAAAATATATTTAATTTCTCAGAAAAATTTACAGTGTTCTTTACACACGCCGTGCTTTGATGTTCGTAGTTTGAACTGTTGACAACCAAACAAAACAAGAAATCGTGCAACAAAGAATCTTTTCTCAAAGGAAAAATATTTTTCTTAAACAGAAATGCCTCTAAAAGTAATTTTATGTACTTAAGCTTATCTGTTTTTCTTTGTGCCCATATTCTATTCTTGTTCTCTCTGCAATCAGTGGGGGCTCTACTTCTGCACACTTTGGCTCAAATAAATAGCGACAGGGGCCAAATTCTAACGCCTGATTCAAACCGAACAAAACATTTAGCTTTTCCACGTAGAAACACACATCAGCTAAAACATTATGTCAAATGACAGACTAATTAATGCTGCTCATCTCCCTATAATACAATAAACATCTGAAAACAATGAATGCTGAAGGACTATGTTGAGATTTGCCCCCAAAAAAGCTGAAACTGAGTTTTTATTGCTAAAAGAAGAAGAACGACTAAACTAAAAGCTGAACGGAGCAAAACACTACTAAAAAGCTAAAAGAAACACAATGCTACATAAAAATCAAAAGCAGCAAAATACTAACTAAAATAGGCATAATACTAGCTAAAAGTATCAAAACACGAGCTAAAATTAGCAAAATGCTAGCTAAAAGCAGCAAAGGGTTATTAGCTTCAGACTAGAAGTGGTAAAATGAAAGCAAATAGTAGCCAAATGTTAGCTAAAAGTTCAAAACAGCAAAATGTGAGCTAAAATCAAAATGTAGCAAAACAATAGCTTAAAGGTGCAAAAGAATAAATAAAAGCTATAAGTAACAAAACAGTAAAAGTAGCATACGAAGACAGAAATAGAGCAAGTTTGCTGAAGCAGATTTCAAAGAGAAACTAAAATGATCTCAATACATTTCTGTGTGGAATTATTTGTAAATAAACTTACGTATTTTAAAGAATAAAAAACTTAGAAAAAACAAAATTTATAGCAGCCATCTACTAAACTAGATAATAAACTCGAGTGCAAAGTGTTGTCTGAAGGTGGCAGTAAAGAATATGTTGCTTGTGGTTAGAATTCAGTGGAAGGTTTTGTCCGAATATTAAATAACTGCAGAGTAAATCCATAAAAAAGAAAATTGAGATGACGCTTCTTTAGAAATAACTTTTTTTTATCTCTGAGGATATTCGGAAAGATATGTGCCAGACCAGACTGAAAAGAGCTGGTGAGTCATATCTTTTAGTCTTTTCCAAGTCAGATATGATTTGCAAAAGTTATTTTTATCATCGTGTGCATCAGGTCTTCTTTGGAAGTGACGAAAAACACCTCAACACTTTCTGCAGGCTGTAGGACACGAGTGGGACCCACAAAAACAGTTTAGGAACGGCTCAGACAACACAAAAACAAGTCAGAGGTATTCACTTGGACTCTAAACTCTCCAGATACCAATCTGATGGGTTCTGATTACGCCCGTCTTAAGTAAAGTCAAATGCAAAACCACAAAGATGCCATCGCTCCTCCATGCTCTGAGCTCTGACTGATCATTTCTGGTCCTTTTGCATGAAGTTTCCCTACTCAATATTAGGTAGTGGTCATAATGTTATGGCAGAAACTAATGATACAATCTTAATCTCTAAAATAACTTGTATTAGGATTGTTGTTACACGCCCCACACCCCCTGAAATCAAACCACAAGGACACAGAAAGGAATGACACAACTTCAGAAAGAAGAAGCAAAATATGAACAGATTTATCTTTGTCTGCATCCTTTCCATAGTGCTGTCAGATGTTTCACAAGTTATTTTCCAACCCAATAAGATTACTGAATTCTTTTGCTCAAATTTAGAAATTTGGTCAAACCTGTGCAGAGATCTATATTGCCCGATTCCATGAAAGGTGGGCGATCATGTAATTCTCTCTCTCTCTCTCTCTGTCTGTGTTTGTTTGTTTGTCTGTTTGCTAAATATTTCATGAACCATTGGATATATTTTAGTGAAAATATTTATGTAATGTGGAAGTAGCATTCCTTAAAAGAACAGATGTTATACGCTCCTTTGGGTGACAGTTTTAAACAAAAATCTTGTGTAACCTGTTAGCAACTGGAGTGTGTGATGAGTGACTTATCTACTACCACACCAAATTTTTGCTCAATATCTGTAAAACTGACTGTATTTTATCCACTTTTGTATTTGCTAAGTTGGATTAGCTGTGGACTTAATTTGTTGCATAACTTGCCCTCATTAAAACACAGTTCCCATGTTTAGCAGTTATTAGTTTGGACATGTTTGGTTAAAATCAACTCTTTTTTTAAAGAAAAAAACAATTAATAGCCAAAAGATCCTGGCTAAACCTGCATAGGTTATTTAAAAAAAGAAAAATCTAGCCTTGAAGAATGATCTTTTGAGTTAACTAGTTAAATACTTTTTGTAGGTCTGAAACCTTTTACTCAACTTAAATATTTATTTTTTTGATTTATAACAAGATGTTACTACCCATGTTTGCATTCTGCTTCAATAAAACAGATGCACATTGTTTTCCTGGCCTCTGTGACATCAGGACTGGGTGTACATTCAACCAAACTGTGATTTAAATATGATTCTAAAAAGGTCATTACGTATCTGTGAGTTTCATACACAGGCACTGGCAACTAAAGAAATTAACCAACAGCTGTCTTTATGTGGCCTTTAATCAACATGACTAATAGAATCTCATTTTCACAATAAAGATAAGCAAGCACGCTAATTAGAGCTGAGTTTGAAGTAATCACACTGTGAAATGAAGTAATAACAAAATACACACTTCTAATTTAAAGAGTTTTTTGTCTTTGAAAAATTGAAAAAGTATTTTGGAATGCAACAAAAAATAGCTTTTCAATGACGGAAAAAAAATAAACAAAAACTGAAATTTTATCACACAAGTAATTCAGCTGTAAGGGATAAAAAAAGCAGCTTCTCCTACAACCCATTTACTGCACTGATACCCACTCAGAAACTACAGTGTATTCTTGGAAAAAAAACACGAAGGAATGACGAACAAACAAAACATTTCAGAAATTAAAAGCTGAGCGTTTGTTGAAGGAATGCATATCGCCTGCCACCTTTCTTGCAAGAGTTAGTGCTTGGAGTATGTGTTGTGAATGACACTCAGTAACTACCACATCAAATTATAGCTAAATATCTGTAAAACCGACAAATTTATAGTTATTATTGTGTTAGTATGTTTGATTAGCTGTGGCAGCCATCTTGAGCTGTATGGACTTCAGCTGTTACTGAAATGTATTTGTATATCTAATGATTACTTTCTAGATAGTCAAGACTTGGTTCGTTCAGGTCATTAATGCGTTTTGAAAAAGAACTTTGGAATTATGATCTAAGACAATAAAAGTCTGCTCAGATGATCTTCTCGTGGACTTTCTTTGTGTCGAGGCAATGAAAAGAACACAAATATTTGCAGATGATAAAAATAACAGTAACTAGCACCCAGTAAACATGATCAACAACCCAGCTGATATTGTTTATCAAAAGCAGAACTATGGATTGGAATTGGCTACACCTCTCAGTGTCTGTGTTTGTGACGCAGTTCTGCCAAGCAGCTCCAGAACATTCCATCACAGCCTTGTTCTGACCTCCACAGTGGAGCCCAGGGGAACCTTCACAACAGATTTGGCATCTCATTTTCAGTGCAGCAATGGTCGTCCTCTCCTATCTGTCAGCACTGTGCCCTCGTCTTTCTAGATCACATCTCTTCAGCCGCCTCGTCTTCCCTTCCTATCTCAGCTCGCTTCAAATAAACACAAAGAAGAAAACCCAAACGGGCTGAATGCACTCTTTCTTGCCGCCTTCTTCAGCTGCTGTGTACACATCAGTGTTCCTGTCTATAAAATAAATATAAATGCAGAAGAAAGAAAAATCTGCCCGTGTCATTAAAATCTCATAGTTTGTGGAGTTGATACAATGAGGGCACAGCAGCCCATTAATTCTCTTTCAGTTCAGTGACATGATTCTTAACCTCACCTTCATTGAGCAGTTTAAGAAAAAAAAGCCACTTTTATCTCACAAATTAGACCTACAGTACTTAGCCCTAATATGCTTGCTTTAAATGTAAAATCCTACACTTTTTCTGGATTTTCTGTTTTCAAACCTTGCATCAATAAGCAGAGATGAGCATAAAAAGTTCAAGCTACAGCAAACAAATGATCATTCTAGTTTTGTTCCTGAGAAACGTTTGAAAATGTCTCATGTTGTTAATCTGATATTTTCATGTTTGTATGTCTGCCTTTTTTTTGCATTTTCTGTGATCTTATCTGAGGGAACAGCCCTGATCTCAGCCCAGCATTATGCCGGCTAACTTCAAAACTCGTACTTCTGCTTCAGCCCTCTCCCTTCTGTGTGTCGGGGATAAATTGCTGCCTCCATGCCTACAAGAGAACAAAACAGCACTAACGTTAACGCTTTCTCGCCCCTCTGCCTGCATGCTGGCCCTTAGAGTTCAAAGAAAACAGCCAACACAAAGCAAAGTGTGTTCTGTTAACATTTATCTCCCAGTATCTGTGACCATCAGGTAGATATGGGTGTGTTGCAATTGTAATGGACCCATTGTCCTCTGCCTCGGGTTTTATCTTCATTACACATTTTACAATAAAACCGAGATACATTTCCGTAGAAGACAAAGGAAGCTGGTGTGTTTTTGTCTTTGGTGATTGCCTTATAGTGTATAAAAATGCTGGGGAAGTGCACATTTGTTCAGCATTCCTATTCTGTGAAATTACCTTTCTTTGCCTTAGTAACCCCTCTCTACAATGTTTTCTGTCAAGAAATCTAAGGTGGGAGAAAGAGCACGTAGCAGGCTGTCTCGTCTTGTGGGCTTTAAGGGGTTTTGTTACGGTTTAGTCAGACTCACAGTTTCCACTGGTAGATTGTGACAGGGGGGTTAGCATCAGCCCTGCAGGTCAGCTGCACGTTCTGGCGGTTCAGATACCAGTTCCCATCAAACCCTTCGATTTTCACTTCAGGTTCATCTGCAAGGAAGGCACAGAGATGTCAGCTCATCCCTCAATGATCATAAAACTGGAGTTAAAATTGTACATCTGCTGGAGAACAGCATAACTTTAGAAAGACAGCATGGAAAATGTTTGTTTTAAGACCCTTTTCAGATAGTTCAATTATTACAATTAGGCATTTCTGTCATAAACAAATAAAAGCAAACAAATAAACTAATACTTTGTCTTCAAAGGCCAACTCTTTCAGCAGATAGTTCATACTGACTCTAGCCAAAGGATTAAAACTGGGTGAAGTCATTAATTTAACAGCTATATTACACTTCTATCAGTTTTTGCTGTGCTACAATTAAAATGGCTAAAGTCAATTCAATACAAACCTGAAAGACAGTTTAAACTTTTCTCACATGGCAGTAGGAAAAAAAAATCTGGATACTTCAGTACAATACATTAAAATCTCTGTTTCAGTAACAAAAAAAAAATCAGTAGTTGTTTGTACAGATTTAAAGTAAATTGGAGGTTTTCTCACATTTTTAACTACATGTTACAATGACTTTATGAAAACTAAAACAGTTGTCTGCCAGAGAGCATTTTTTTGTCTTTACTAAAGCAGATTTCTTACATTGGACATTGAGCACCACGCTGTCTGTGATCTTCTCATTTTGGTATGTCACAATACACGTCAGCCTCTGTCTGTGGGTCTCCCGGCTTGGTATGACCATAAAGTTGCTCCGTACGGTCGTCGTCCCGTTATTGTTGCGGGTCTCCTGGTAAGACGCTTCACCTTTCAACCTTGTATCCCATTTGATCACGCTCGGAGGCTTCCCATTGGCTGACACGCAAGTTGCGACCGTCATCTTGCGCCGTTGGCCCTTGGCGACGATTGTGGGAGTTGTCAGCGTCATTCGTGTCATTGGTCGAGCTGTGGGGTAAAAAAAAACAAATAAAACACATGTCAAAGATCTAAAACAGCTCGCTGGAGAAGATGAACATCTAATTTAGCTACAATCAAGTGTCTAAATTATAATAAAGTAAAAGGCTGAGATGAAAACATTGGGATAAAGTTCTGCCTCTTTCCCTTTTCAAAGCCAAAGCGGTGGTCATAGCTGCTAGTTGTAGAACCTACTTGTCTACCTAAATGCACAGTCATCCAAACTGAATCCTTTCTGAGTTGCCAATTAGCAATCTACTTTTGGTGCATCAAAAGGCAGGCTTGAGCGCGCGGAAACACACAACTGAAAAAGAGCTTTCAACGCTGCTGGTTTGCTGTCTGCATGCGAGTTCACTGAGCCGCTGCTGCCTGAAACATCTCAGCAACATCAAATGAGCTGAGAAAAAACACTCGTGGAACTTCGACTACTCAAGCCAAGTGCTTTTTTTGTTTCCTTTTTCTTGGACCTAATAGAAAACACACCAGCACGTAATTACTAATTAACTCTCTAATCAGAGTTAGCCAACAACCTTTTCAAAACCCTTCTTCTGAAGATAAACTGTCTCAAGTACTCATTTTTTTTCTTGCAGAATAAGACAGTTTGAACCAAATTACACACTTTGAAGTGGCCTTATTGATTTCTGTCTCACCTTCTGTATTTATTGACCAATATTTGTGTCAGTTTCCTGTTTAATAATTTGACTTGGTGTCACATAACGAGTGTGATTTTCACAGCATGTACGGTATGTTCTGCCAGTTTTACTGTAAACACACAAACATCTGGTTTTAGGTGTTCTTAAAAAATTTGGTGTGCTTTACAGCAGAGCCTGTGGCAAAGGCACGCTGAGCAGCTAAGCTGTAAAAGTGTTTCCATTTTGCTTTTCGCCTAACTGGAAGCCCCGACCGGCTGGTATCTGATGCAGAAAAATGTTTTGTTTCTGTCCAGTGTCACAAGTTAATGTGACAGTTTCACATTAACATGCATGCTGATTTATATGACAAACAAAAACATGTTAATGAAAAACACCCTCCTAACTGATGTTAAGATGTAAAACCTGTTTCATTTCCTGGCTTAAAACGCAACTGAATCACAGCAACAGTTGCACAATCAGTAATGTATAATCTATCTTTGTTCGGTAACATGTAGATGCATGCA
The DNA here is from genome assembly GCF_001649575.2 of Kryptolebias marmoratus. NCBI lineage: Eukaryota > Metazoa > Chordata > Actinopteri > Cyprinodontiformes > Rivulidae > Kryptolebias > Kryptolebias marmoratus. Next base: position 3,870,820 of record NC_051431.1, read on the forward strand.
AGTGACGAATCTTTCTGTAAAACACAGGCAAACACCAGCAGCAGTAGTCAGGCTGTGGTTTCAGCATATTTTTTATTGCTTATATCTTTCCAATAAATTAAGGGATTTGGAATTTTTCTTTTCAAGTTTTACTGTCAGAGTTTGAAAGATTTGCAGTTGCTGAGAGATCTCATCTCTCTGCAAGTGAAGGAAACATGCAATTACACAAAGCACAAGCAAATTTAGAAGACATTTACATCAATTAGACAGCACAGGTGATGGAAATACAAACACAATCAAATGTAAGATGCTGATGAAAAAACGCAGCGAGTAGCATAGACAAAAAAGTTGGCTGTATAGTATAACTTTATTTTCTTTAGATAGAGAAGTATCTCTTGAACAGACGTCTTTGCAGGAACAAAAACTGTTTTGGTCATCAGCAGTTGCTGCCTTGAATGTTAAAGACTCTCTGTAATCCTTAAAAAAACTAATTTCACTACTTTAAAGGTTTAAAGTAGTGAAATATTTAGAAATCTCAGAGCAGAAGGTCTTGCTCTGAGATTTCTAAACGACGACTTTGATTTTACTGATTCAAACTGAATTAGAGTTTGACGTGACATTTTCTTACCATACACAGTCAAGTTAACCATGTTCTCCCGGTTGCCAGCAGGAAATGTGGTGTACTCGCAGATGTAGGCCGCTTCATCATCCAGCCGTAAGTTGGAGAATATGATGGTAGTGTCCTCCAGCAGAGGCGTACGGTGGTGAACCGCTGCCTGCTTGAAGGTGACCCGGTCCTTATAGGGCGGCAGGACCGACACGCCAAGAACTGGGTTGGCAATGGCAACGTTATGTTTGGTGCCGTTGAGCAGCTTCTGCCAGGTAACCTGAGAAACCTTGACTGGCGGATTGCTGTTAATGAAAATGCAGCGCAGTTCCACTTGTGAACCCACAAAGCCGGACTTACTGGAGTCCATCTGTACCATCTGTCCATCGCCGGCTACAAAGAAAGAAGGAGAGAAGAAAATAAAAAATAATTACAATTAATAAGTGTTCAAGACCAAGCACAGCACTTCAGTCAATAGAAAGTACATGCACTGAAAGTCAAGGAGTCATTCCAGCCTCCTAGGTAGTACAGGCACGCTCACAGTCAAGCTCACTGATTCAGCCACACAATCCTGCACCACAAATATGACTCCCCCCTCCTGCACATCAGTGAAAAAGTTGGAACACGCTGGGTGGTTGTGTATAAATGCTGGGGGACATGTTATTAACATAATGGGCACATCCATATAGCCCTAGACTTTATCTGTGAAGGTCCTGTTTCTGATGAGATGGGAGGACCGAGCGAGAACCAATGCATCACTAATGAATGAGTACAAGGGCAGAGAGTTGGAGCCAAGTCATCGACTGCTGTACACCCCCTCCCTCACCCCCCATAGACCCACCCACCCTGCAACACACCGGGTAGTCCATTGTAATTTTAATTACTTTTTACTCACAAATACCTCAATGATTGCCTGCAGCTCCTATTAAAAGATACAATATGGAGTCCTGTGTATGCACTCACAACAATGAGAAGGCACACATTAGCTATATTAAAAACTCAGCAATTACACACACACACACACACACACACACACACACACACACACACACATTTTTTTGTCTATCCTCTCCTTTAGGGAGTTTGGTACACAAAAAAAGATCAATTAGTGAGTACAGACCATTAACCTCAACTGTAGTTTAGTCTTTCATGCATATATATTGACCTAATGCTAAAGTGAACTGTCAAGTTTCATTCTTAATCACTTTTCACTTAAGGCAAAGTTATTAGCTGTAGATTTCCAAGTGCCAATTGACTTGTGGTTGTAAAGGAGCCCAAAGATAAACCTTTTGAAATATTTGCTCAAACACGTTAAACTTTGACGTGACCAGTTTTATGTTGGCCCTTTTCTTTTAACAAAATCAAAATAAACAAACAAACAAAAAGCATCACTATGCAGAAAAATGAGTGCATTTAAGACACATGCTCATAGCGGCTTGATTGGATGGTTATTGAATAGTGACCATATGTCAGCAGGTAGAGTTTTTAGGGATGAAGTTTTCAAACAGTCTCATTGTTAAATTTAGGAAAGGAATGAATAGCTGCCTGTAAATGGGTAAAAATGACAAAGATTTGGTTTATACAAATTCATAAAAATTGAGAAAATTCTTTTCTCTTTTTAAATTATCATTGAAAACGCATCTATCATCTATCCAACATAACAAGCTATTAAAAGGTGTTATCTTGGTCTCTACAAAACGAAAAATTGTGTATTTTAAAAAATTATGAACTTGCTTTAGTGAATAATTACAAAAAGTATCTTATTAAATTTTGAAAATGATTACTGATTGCTTCATTAAATTCTCAAAGCTGTTCTTTTCTGCAAGTGCTCAATTTAAATTCTGAGCCCCAAACAACAGCTTCATCTTGATTTTCATCTGATCTGGGGTCTGCAACGAGCAGCGCAGATGTGCCACTGCAGGGCCTCTGCAATCCTGTTGTCTTCAACATGTCTTTGTTTTCTCAGGCTCTGATTTATGTCCCTTTCCAGGTGAACTCTAGTGATGTCCCATTTCCTCGTCCGACAACCCCCTGGCTGAGCTTGTATTTACAACCATCCGCAGCTATAATTATCTCCTATGGATAGACCCGCAGGAAGAGAGACTGAAATTCCTCCGTTAATCACGTTGGGCTCATAAAGCCGACCAGTGAATCTAGTCATGAATAGGGAGAAAATATGTTGTTGTCTCAAGAGAATAGCCAGGACCTGAACACATTCGCCTCAAACAGCGCCACTCTTTAGCAGTGAGTAACAGCATCACATTGATGGATAAATCGCAACCTTCAGTTTCCTCAGGGGGGGCTGTAAAATGTTTAGAAATACAAGAAAGAGATTCATTTCTGTAAAACACCCACAGAATACTATACTGGATAATCTCAGTCCTGAGCTAAAGAAGAAATGGAAGCTGAGGGGAGAGGGTGTTGTGTGCGTGCAGCTTCAAACCATCTCAAGCAGTGGCAGCGGTTGTTGTGTTAAGATTTTACTTGTAAAAACCATAGGTAGTCAGCCGAAGGACATCAGGGCACAGCATAGGCACTGAGAAAGGAAATGGTGCAGACTCTGGGTGGAAGACTATTAAGATTAACAATGTATTTTTTCCTCATCTTTCACAGCGGGTGCATAACCCTTACATTGAATTGCTTATGCCGGAGAGCAGTGCATTACGAGCGAGAGGCAATTTCAATCTATTGTTATATGCTTTCACTCAAATGTTGCCTTTGCTGCCTACTTCAAATTGTATAAAAACAAACTGACAACCTTTTGAAGTTACTGAGTACACATCATCTTTCATTTCCGTCTGAACACATCAGAAAAAGGCTTGTGATGACAGATTGATTCACTAATACAGTTTGACAGAAAGAACTGGCAACCTTGTCATCTGTACCTTGAGAACCACCTGTGTCCTCGTACAGCCCAGAGCAATGCTTTACTCCATTTTATCACAGCTTAGATTAGCAGTTGTGGCAGCTATAGGATGATATTTCTTGAAATGGCAAACACAATTTACAGTGGGACAACACTAGTTAAAGTTTAATCTCAAGTTGAAGCAAAGTGGGGGAGCTGCAGACACAGAGGGAGTGTAAAAACCCATAAATATGTACCTGGCCTTATCGGAGCCACTTCACTGCTAAAACAATAATGGCAGGGGTGGCTTTGTGAAAAGCTGCAGCCTTTCTCTCCTCGTTCTGCCCTTCCTCTTTCGATACTCCCAACCTACGTTAAACTAAGTAAACATTAGCTCACATGAATGGAAACCAGATAAATAGGCTTAATTACACAGCTACAAAAGTCCAAATCTCCTTTGTGAAGGACCAGGGATGCCCATGGCGACCCCCTACACTTAAGGACTGTAGAAGTCCTTGGTTTAGCACACAGTAGAGCTGTAATTATAGACTACATGATGGAATTGCAAAGCCGTAGAAGAGCAGTCACATACATGCTATGCAAGAAGCGTTAATACGTTAGATTTCAGGGGATTTTAGGAGCTAGCGGTGCAGAAAGAAAGGTGGAACACACAGAGAGAAAGATAAGCAAAGTAGTGAGATGCAAAGCGGGAAAAAGGGAGATTGGAACAAAAAGAAAGGTGGAGCTTTAGGGAGATTTGTAGGTGCGTTGTGGGTTTGAGCCTGGCCGGCATTATCGTTTGTGCTGCTGGTGCTTTGTTCTCTCACTGACAAGAGGGTGACTGTGGGGACAGTCATGCTCTAATACACCTGAGGCTAGACACTGTCTCAAGAGTTGCCAGACAGAGGGAAAGAGGAGTCCTGTTTCTGGAAAGAAAAGCAACAGGACAAACAAACAAAGCAGAAAGTATGTCCAAGCTGGCAGAATATGAAAAAGCAAGGCTTGATTCACACCAGGTGAGCTGACTTGGATCAGAGGGGACATGAGGGGCACTATTAAAACAGCTGCCGTGCCGTCTGGCCCAGCACTGATAGCAACAGACTCCGAAGGCCTCGACACAGAGCTATGCACAGAACGTTCAACTGTAATAAGGCCTGGTCTGTCAAGCAGCACTGAGAGGCATGTGCTTTGTGTTGTGTGCATATGGCACATTGGGCATAACAGCCTTCAGCTTTCTTATGGCATGTGGACAATGTCCAGGAAAATTCAGAACTGCGAGGCGGTTTTCACTGGAACGAGTTCTGATGACAAAAGTCTGAAGGTTGAATGTGCTGAAATTAGCCACATTCAGACATTTTATTACCCAGCTGGGAAAACAATGATAAATAATAAAATAACTACATTTTTTTTTCTCTAACAGATCAAAACAAAAAAGAATCATATTAACATTTCGTATTTGCCTTTTGTTTCTACTGCAGGGGGGGAAAAAAGGATTTTGAAACAAATACGCGACACTCATTCTTCCCAGACATTTCTCTCTCTAAATGGTGAACAATAATAACACCATAAAAATCTAAATTAAAAACTAAGCTATCCCAATCCAAGGGAGCCTCTTTTTCATAAACCAACTACTTTTCGGCAGCTCATTTAACAACACAATTGTCTTTTTTCCCCCGCAAAACTGGCCAACAACCAACACTTCTTCAAATGGCAATTATTGGCTCTTGTAGTGACGTTCATCCAGGGAAATCATTTGTGCCGGAGTCAGATAAACTTCAGAATAATTCATCTTGAGCTGCTGCAACGTGAGTAAACCAAAGATTAAACAGAACTGAATACATTTTTGAGAAGAAGGTCTCATTAATGTTTTCTACTTAAAGTTCCACCAGCTAACTTGGCACACTAAAAGGCAGCGAGACGTCAGGGTCTTAAGTATAGAAACTTCAAAACCTCAGAAACGTGTAATGTGATGTCATTAAACAGCATTCTTCTTGGACCTTAATGCCAGCTTATGTGTGGGTGGAGATGAAGAAGAGTTTCACTTTTCAGTGGATGAAGCACTAAACTGCCACTTCTTCTGCTTCTTTTATTGCTACTCTGGTTAAATCTAACTTTTCAGTCTCATTTACTGTAACTCCTCCACTTTTGTATGAACATCTTGCCAATTGTATCCTTAAAGCTCATCCCACTAGTAACATCATCTCCTCCTCATCATCTACTGCGCTTTGGTTACTTCACTAAGTGGGATGTTGATAGATGAAACATGGCTTGAGCCACTTGGGATAATTACTGTTTAATGTAGTCCCAGTTCCCACAGCGATGGCACAGGCCTCTGTTCCCCCCTATTCATGACCACACATGGGGTGCCTAAGGGGGAGTCCAAATCCACTGACTCTGACACAAAAACCTCTCATTAGCTGCTTGTTTATTCCCTTGATGGAACATTTTCAATCTCTTTTTTTTGTTGTTGTTGTTGATTAAGCAATTTAGAGCTCATCCAGTGGCATTTTACTTGAGTTGTATAATCAGAAGTGATTTTCACGATGCTTCACACGATAAATTGTGATTTTACTCTTAAGTATAACTGAAGGCTGTTTTTTGTTTCTTTTTGTTTTTATTTTTTTTTCGGCCTGTTTGTTTTGTTTTTTGTTGCAACTGAAGCTTGAACACACCCAGAAAAAGCTTTTCATTGAGCACAAACAGACTTATCCTACTTTTAATGCTGCTATCAGATGATTGTGGCCATTCAGTTTTTTATTGTTTTTGTTTTATTTTTTGGGGGGATGGAGCGGTGTGTGTCAGAGAATTTGTTTTAATCTGCACTCAGTCACTATAAGATGGTGCTTGAGCCAGGTCTCTTGGGTAAAAAACAGTGTACCTGCCAAAGCAGCTCTCTTTACCCTCTGTCTCTCTGAGCAAACATTCAACTGCAGAGGCAAGCGAAACATCACTGGAACAGATGGTTAATAGACCTGCTCCTAATTTTCCACTATCTGGTTCAAATTTGAAATGCTTTTTTGTACAACACACTCGTTCATTGAGGACAATATAACATCTGCTGTGTTGTAAATGTTAATGATTATCGGGAATATTTATTATGTCGGGCAAGTTCCCAATTTGCAATAGCTCCACAAAAGCTGCTGTGAATTTCATTTGAACTGTTGTCAATGGCAGTCTTTTAGAGTAGGAGGGGAGAAACATAATAACCAAGAACCATGGAACAGTAGTCATGATTTTTTTCCCTTCTACGGCTATAAAATTACAACTTTTAGGTTGGCAGCTCGTATGGGTACCAATTCCCACCTATTGTCATGACTTCAGCCGTTTCTGAGGAAACAGGAGGTTCAAAGAACAAGTCCACATACACTTCCCCTCAAGAAGCTTTTAGGTGTTTCAAATGTCAGGGGGATTGCATTAGTTGGCCTGCAAGACATCATTTAATCTTGGTTCAGCAAGATAATAATTCATGCTTGAATGAAACACCTTGACTCAATATCCGCACCGCTTAGATTCCAAAAACTACATCGAGCTGACAAAGTGGAGTTCTTTTCTGATTTTTTGGACCTTCTTACAATTCTTTTAAGATGTAATAAATAATATTAAAAAATAACAGTGCCTTCTTGTAATTAATGTATTTTTTCTAATCTAATAGGAAATATCCTAGAAGTAATCCGGCATTTTAGTTGTCTTTGACTGTGGCAATGACAAATAAAGCTGTGTAGAAAATAAGGCTTTTGCCCTACAGAGACAGAGCGAGAGAGAGGGGGAAGAGATAGTATGTATCGAGTGTAAACACAGCTTCGGCGAGCTCTGACCCTCCTCCCTCACCCTGCAGCTTAACTAAACAAGGCCCCCATGGTTTCAGTTCTACGACACAAAATAAACAAGGCTGACGTTACCTGACCAAATGATGAGATGACATCACCCACTGATACCCGAGAGCGAGCAAATGTCAGTAAACAAAGTACGGGTACAAGTGAAGAGGACGGATATTTGCTCCACCTGGTAAATGAATGACTGTAAGTTTTCTGTGTGTGTGTGTGTGTGTGTGACTGAAACTCAGATAGAAACTGTTTGAACTGAAGCAGGTGACGGTTCTGTCACTAGGATATAAAAAAAAAAACGTTGGTGTGGTGTGAGAGCAATAACAGCCAGATAATAATGCACTTTATCAGAAAGATCTCAAGCCCCAACACTAGGGAACACTTACAGATTAAACAATTAGTCAACAAAGCATCTCACCCCATGGAATGGGTTCAGCACACACATTGATGTGCACTTAGTTATTTTTTAATGCAAAACCTTAGCTTTCAAACTGGATCATCTGTGGAATGTCTCAATAGCACATTGTTGATCAATAAATTAAAGACAAGAAAAAGAAAAGGGGGGTGGGGGTACAGGCACTCGTCAAACTGATGCACTATCACATCAGACGGGCTGAGCGTCATCAACGGCAGGTATAGCTTTGGAGCGTGGAGAAGCCAAAGGGTGGAGTTATATAAATGTGATGTAGAGGATTTTAGGGGGGAGTTAAAAAGGAGAGTTAGCAGTGAGAGTGACACACAGAGGGTCAGCCGTGGTGAGCAGATTACAGCACTCAGGATATTAAAGTGGAGGAGAGACGACGCTGCAGGCAACAAACCTCTCGTGGATATTTCAGTATTAGCACAGGGTGACAAAGAGGCCATGTCCACATATGCTTTTGACATAACTTCACAATAACACAACCGTTGAAGGAGCAAGCTTTTTCTTATTTGAGCTAGGGTGCAGCTGTAAAGGTTACTGCACTCTAGAATTTAATTTACAACTGTACCAATTGGACATTTAATAATTTCAAAGTTCTTGAAGCAGTACTTGTTAACACTAATCAAAGAGTGGACTTGATTTAAACATTTAAACAAATACAACTTGCAGGTCCCTCCTCGTCCCTCTCTGCTGTGCTTCAGCTCTGCCTCCCTAAAGAGTATAGAGCCATGTATGCAGAAAGGAGCAACCAAAACACTTGGTTTATTGAGAAACACGGACCTTAACGTCCTCTTAGTTATGCGCAGAGGATTTGTTTTTACTCATGTGCAGTGAATTTTTGTTAATTAGTAGATGTCTGCTTTATGTTTTACTGTAAGGGTCCAGTGTCAGTCAATCACCACTGATTGTGAAACTTGTCACTTTGATTGCATTAGTCTGAATTAATGCTGTTTCTTCAAAGTATGAACCACAAATTTCTTCACTGAGTAAGTGCTGGACAATGAAGTGCAGAAGATTATCCATAAAAATGGTTGTGGAGTGGGGTGTTTAGGATGGGGACGGCTGTGTCTGAGCCAGAACCACAGCAGTACCCTATACCTCTGCTAAGCACTCAGTAAATACAGCATGAAATGCATGTACAGTCCTGCCAAAAAGTGCTGAGAAAGAGTCTGGCCCTGGACAATCATGCATGACAAATCCTCCTCTCACACCATCTGTTCCATTGTCCACAAGTAAAGATAAGTCTTGCATAGAGTACAAACACTGAATATTTCCATATGATTATGCCAAGCACTTGTGTTGGATACATAATAAAACATTAAGATTTCAAAAATCAAACAACTGCTCAGCTGAAAATGGATAATCAATTATTGGCTGGGAGTAAGAATAGAACTGGACATGTGATGTGGAAATCTTCTGCATGCTCAGTGAAAGCAGCGCAGGATGCAGTAAATCTATACACCCCATGCAAGGTGACCTTTAGAAATACTCAGTGAAAGCACAGAATATCGTTTTTGGTGTATGACCCCTATCGACCTTTGCTGGGTGAGTTTTTTCAGCTATTTTTTTTCTCAACAAAGGCCAGCTGATATCTCATAAGCAAGCAGGAAGGAGGAAGCTTTTCTGGATAAATAGGTCCAACATAAGCATAGCAGGAAGCACTGTCGCACAACCATGTTTTATTAAACCATAAAAAAAGACTAAACAATCAATATTTGATTACAGTGGCTTGTGTTTTCTTCAGCCATTTTTGGCATTGAGTATATTATTTTTGAGTATATTATTAGTATTTGAGTATATCACAGTAGCTTCTGTAGATTTTGTGTAATAAATAAATGCTCTGCATACATTTTTATGGATGCATGGGGGGACATACCAACTTTTATTAAAGTACATTCATTACTGTACTTGAACATAAACAGGACAGCAGAGGCAAGTCCTGCTTGTTGCATAGCATTGTTTTTATCCCCAGCATTTCTGGCAGAGCCCATTTATACAGCAAACCCATTAACATACAGGAGAGGGAATTCACACTCCAGCTGGAGTGGGCAGTGGGCTGAAGCCCCTGTCTGCTATCAATTAACGAGCACACTTAGTATGTGTCTGAGTCATGGTCACCATGGGGCGCAGAAAATACTGTGCATTTGCTCTGAAGAAATGTCACAAAGGCTGTTTTCTTGGCTGATTTCCAGATGTTGTATCATGTCTGCATGCTTATACCTGAAAGACAAAATCCTTTCACATATAGCATCTATTGCATTCTGTCACAAACCAGTCAGCTACGTGCATCTACAATAAAATAAATAAATAAGTACAAATAAACATGATTATGAATTTTGCCCTGCAGTCGCATCATTCAAGAATGGATTAGTGTCCTGATGTCACCATCGGAGGAATGAATGTGCATCGTTTGTTAAGCTGATAAAGTTAGATATGCTACAGACACTTTTTTCCCCTGAACATGTTATCTTATCTTGTTATGTAAATTATTTTTCACATGGATAATGGATGTACATTTTAATAAGCATTCCCTGCTGCGGTTTCACTGATATTTGCTCCATGGTAACCAAAAAGGTTTTAAGCGTTTTTTTAGCCTCATTATGTCCTGAATTCTCCGTAACCCTAACTCTGAACATCCGTTTTATAAAGAGGCTTGGGCAGAAATGATAGTGCTTACAGTAGAAAGTTACATCTAAATAAAATAAAACTGATTGGAGTGATATATGGAAATAATCCTAGATTCTGGCCTTTGTCAGAGCCCCCCGTTTTGTGTGTTTTCATCATAACCATCTACGAAATCCAGCGGTTCTCGGCAGAACTCCGAGACCAGGGTTGAAACATTTCCTAAACCACGACCACAGACCATTTTTCCAAGGCCAGCGAGGCTCCATGTTCCACATACATACAAGGCTTGGAATGCTCACCACATCTCAGGACTATATGGTCACATTCTGCTGCATGTGCTTCCCAGCTGTGATCAAGTATTGTCTTTCCCACCAGCCTTTGAGTTCTGTTATACAAAGCACTTTCTCACAGCTCAATATCTGTCATGGCGTCTTTGTGTACATTAAGCCTACACATATAAAAAACATCAGATATTAGCTTATGCATCAGTTTTACACTCGCACATGGCCATTATTAATATAAAACATACAAAAATGCTACTTTAGACCTAATATTGATTAAAAAAAAGAATTTTATGGAGGATCATTTTCAAGCTTCTGTAACTCCCAGTCTTCATATTGTGACATTGTTGATGAATAGCTCTGAAGTAACACATGAAATAACACCACTGCACAGTTTGCGACTAGTCTTTCAAGAGAAAGGCAACTGGCATGGAGACACCAACCACAAAGCCACAGTGAGGGGAGAGCAGGCTGAAAACTGAGTCGGGTGGTAAAAGTTACTCCAGCCTCCATCGGTCCTTAGATGTCAAACAATGTCTTTTGATACAGAGACCCAGGACATAGAAGCTATTCAGTAAAATTTCAAAAACAGGCAATCTAAGAATAACAGGACAGGCACTTATAAAATGTGACTGGAAAGAGAAAGAATGGGAGCAGTGATCAATCATATAAATCAAAAATAGTGAAATGACTCTCTTGGTTTCACTTGGTTTCATTGAAAATATCACACTGGGTGGGCTTGGGTGAAAGAAATATCTGGAAATTACCTTCTGTTTTTTTCTCTTTTTAAGTGCAGATGTTGCTCTTGAAATCTGGGGAGTGGGATTCAACACTTTCAGTCACAGTATGTGTAGAAGAAAAGTGCATCCACATTACGATAACTAACAGTAGTTTACAACATGTCTGCATATTTAAATGTATAAACGAATACCAGATAGTAGCACGTGAAAACTCTGAAGATAATTACGTGGGACCGTGCAATTTTACTGTGGTCAAATTGCGACAGTGTGACTGCTGTGCGACTACTCTGCTGACAGCTTGAGCTATTAACTGCAATCAAACCGAGGCTGTAATTGCCCTCCGTGTTAAAAGATATTCTGTAGTTAAACCTATCTGATTAGACTCAAAATGCAGGAGAATGCACTGTGCAGTTAGCCGGCGAGAATGGAACAAATTATGACTTTTACAGCTTTGATGAGACAGACAGAAAACACAGCTGACAAACTCAGATAGTGTTTTGGTATTGATCAGCAGCAGAAGTAAACTGGGCAGTCGCTGGGGAGAAAGACAGTCCATGTTGACTGTCTTTCTAAGTAATAGCCCTGAAGTCAAGCCGAAGCTGATCCCGAGTTTATTCCCTCTTGTAAATGGCCAGAATTTAGAAAGTGCTGACATGGTTTAGAACAATGCTGTAGCAACAAGACACCGTCTAGTGGGAGTCCAGGTGAAAAAGAAGCACAGTGCACATACTGGTTTTTCCTCAGGGCTGTGAGAGTGCTGTTTGGAGCTCTCACCCTCGACTTGCCCTCCCTTACTGTGTATAGACTGTGGCCTGCTCATTGTTTGACAGGATTGACAAGCTCCCTGGCAGAGCTGATTAAAAGCTTTAAGGTCAGAGAAGTGGGACAGATATCGAGCGAACACCTGTCTCCTCGCTGTGAGCCAGTCCCCTATTGGGTGTGTCCTCCACTGGCATTGGATCAATGGCTCCATTAAGACTCAACCTGGACTACTACTTTTTTTTCCCCTGACAGTGCTACTTTGGCTTGCAAACAACCTTTCACTTCCTAATATTACTTTCCTCTGTCTGTCTTTTGTCAAATATGTAAATTTTCTTGCTTTGCTTTTTGACCATGCAGGTGATTCAAATGACTTTTCCTATAGTTTAAAAAAATAAAATAAATTTAAGGTAAGAACATCTTGTGCAATGTCTTTATTTTTGTTGTAGCTGTAGACTTCTTCCTCACAGATTTCCACATTCTGGTAAAAATAACTATGAAAGTAGCTGCCCACTGAAGATTTGTAAGAGGATTATAGATCATTAAAGAGATGTTTGAAGTCCACTTGAAGCCTCTCCAAAAATGTTACCCGAATCAGAGCTAACAGCATCTCAGCCTTATGTTTTTGTCTCGTTCTTTGCAGTCTTCCTTTAAGAACAGGCTCTCACAAACCAAACTATGTGCAGTCATAATCCAAAAATGGGCATTTCCATTTCCCTGAGTCTGAGTTTGGAGGATAGTGAATTAAGATACCTTCTGTTTTGGACAACCAATTTCATCCTTTCTGCTTTTTACTTAGTTTTTTAAGAAATTCTGTCATTTAGACAACATATCTCACAACAATCTATAAAATGAAACTTAATACTAAACCATAGTATTGGAAAACATCACAGGTTGAGTGACTTTTGTCAAAAGATATCTTGAACTCTGTCCTTACTTATCACTACTTTCATCCTCACAGCACCTCTGTTTCCACGGTTTCTGAGATCCCTCCCCCATAAAGTCACCTAGCTGGTTTTACTTGACGTGAGTCAGTGAGCACAGAGGCACACTGTGCTTCAGCTTTTATCACAGGAATATTTATGGCTTGCTCTCATTTTCCTGTGGGAAAAAAATGACTAAACTCACTTTACAAATGTAACAAAGAAAGACATTGTCAGACAAAGATTATTAGAGTGAGACAAGCTCATTTCCACATCCCTTATCTATCACACTCTTCAGAAATCATTGCTCTTACAATTATATGTTGTAAATTCATTGTTCGTGAAAAAGACTACTAAGAAACTGTTGGTTTGTTTAATTAAAACAGATAAAATGTAAATGCTTCAGTGATTGACTATCAATAAAGACATCTCGGTGCTTAATATTGATTAATGATGAATTACCTGCAATAACCAATTACAATGAATCTTTAATTTGCTGAACCCCACACGTTTTTCACTTCATGTTTCCAAATATAGTCCTTTAATTGGGTTGTTGAGCAACAGAGTGAAAGAAACAAGATCACGTTTTCGGCTGCGTTTTCAAGTTAGTGTGAAAGTGACTGCAGGAGAAAAGGGTAAGGGTGCTGGTGGAGTGCTAGGTCACAACTCCATTTGCTGCTGATCTTTGGCCCTTTTTCTGTATGCATTTTCTCACATAAAAGAAAAAGGGAGGAAGAGGTCCTAAAACGAATGTCCATCTTTGCAAACAGAATTTGTGCTAAAGAATTTATAGTACATGTTTGACTTCATTGTGTCATTTAAATACTGAACTGTTTAGAATTGATTGCAGACAAACAGAAAAAAAACGGTCAAATACAAATAATTGGACCAGAGCTGAGCAATGAATTTTTAATATTTGAAGTCCAGGTAAAATAGGCGAATTTGAAGACTTAACACGACTGCCATGACCGTTTTTTTTTTTTTTTAAACCAGCACCTGGTAGTGACACAACAAGTTGTTTCCTAAAGGTGCTTTTCCAGTTGGGGTGCTTTTGTTTTTTTTGTTTTTTTTCTAACGAAATGTGCACCGCCCTCTCCCACCCTCACCCCTGCCAACCAAAAACCAGAGAAACAACTCAGAGCGTTTGTTTCTGCCATCAAAGTTTGTAGGATTGCAAAATGAAACTCTGGTTATGTGTGAGTGCAGCTTTACTGACAGAATATGTGCATTCCCTTCTATGTTGATCCGTCGGACTGGTGAAAATGAAAGAAAAATGAATATCCTCCGTTGGCAGGATTAGAAGCAGGACACATCTCTGTTTAAACAGACAGGTTGGGAGGGGCTAATACTTGAATAAAAACTAAATAATGACCAGAAAAATTCAAAGTGTGTTTTTGCTTAAAATGCACATCCTTAATTTGGACACTGACTATGTTTTGGATTTAAGCGTTTTTTTTTCCAGTTGCAGCACAATAAATATACCACAGTCTTAGACTGTATTTATGTTTAAATGTGATTTATTTTGGTCTTACAAACACTCTAATGTAATATGCGGTCTGTGTCCAAATATTTGTGTGCCAAACTGCAGTTTTATTCTATTATATTGTTTTGGTGTAATTTTTTGACTGATAAAGCATGTACTAATGATATTACCATCCACCGTATACTCATTGTATTTATTTCTAACAATTAGAACAAAGAGCTTTTGATTTCACCTTTCCTTTGCAGATGGTAGTTTTCAAGAAACACTTTCTGCCACCAGGATCGTAAATGTCTGTGTTTTTAGTCACACCGCATTAGATGGTGCTCGTCTGTTGCCTGGAAATGATAGCCTGGCTGAAAATTTTCCATCCTCACTGTGTCCTTCACAGATTGCAAGTGTTCCCGGTGCTCCTACACTCACAGACTCAGACACTCAAAACGCTGCTAGGAAATGTTTGAGCACAAATGAGCCCATCACATGTGTCTGGACAACTGACAAAACTACATTTGTGCACTCAGAGTGTTGTGTTGTGAATGGATGCTGGAATAGGATTGGACATATGGACCAACGCGTGCCAGGATGTGGGCCAAAGTGAAATAAAGGGCAGCCAGCTGTGGCAGGTGTATCCCTTGTGGGCACAAAGCTTGTATTTAAACTTGTTTTATGTTATTTACAAATTATATGTACTCTGCATTTATCTGCCATGCATATCGGTGGGGTAATTATTTCTTTTTAATATAGAACTGATTGTTTTAGGAGGAAAAAAAAGAAAACATTTCTATTAGACTCTTTTCAGATAAACATTTACTGTCCAGATTGTGAAGGTACAATAGAATAATAGAGTTGTTTTTTGCTTATTGAAGGGAAACCTCACATTTAGTATTTTGTTACCATTTTTTTTATGACATAACTGCTATAACCATGCAATCATTTCCTCTACTTCCAGATTATGTTACCATTTCCTTTGTCTTTAACCTTGTTTATGTGATGTTTTTTTACAAGCCAGGCTACATGCTGTCTCAACAGTTACTTCCACAAACTGGTAATCAAATATCACCATTAAAGGCTGATATAAACAAATATTGTTCCTGTGGCAGCTTTTTGGATTGGACTGCTGGTTTAGTTAAAAACATTGCTCTATGCACTACTAAACATTATGGTTTAACATAATCCAGCAAGAAAAAGGGGGATATTTAAGCCGTTTGTGCCGTTTCTTTAACTTCATAGCTACGTACATTGAAGCTCATTTGTTTTTATGTTTTAGTTTTCTCCCTTGAATGAGGTGGATAAGATGCTGCAGTGGCTCTGGCTTCTAAACATGGTGCTCATAACTCGTCAACTGTTGTGATGAGTTTCCTATAAACCCGCCACCAGCCAGCCACAGTCCTAAACAGTTCTTCACTCTGGGCCAGCAATAAGTTGTAGCTGTTCAAGCACTAGTTTTCTTTTTTTTTTTTTTACTGGTTTTCAGTAAAACACAACACAAAATGGCTATAACTTGCAAACAGTTTGGCACAACTTTTCCATACTGTCATCTATGGTTTAGCACTAGGCTGGATGCATAAAAATTCACAATAAAACTTCAGTAAGAATTGTCAGAGAAAGTTGGAAAAAAAGAAGTCGCAAGTCTCAGTGTGAGGTTAGTGTGAATGTCAGGTCCTAGCTGTTTACACCTGGCATTACCATGTGTCTCGGGTGATCTCATCACCAGAGGACAGCTCTGAGCAAATGTGTGAACGCAAGAGTAAGTGTGAACGGATTTAGATCCAATCATATAAATCAGATCTGAAACCATGCAACAGATCTACATTGTTCTGATTAATTCTTCTAATTCCTCTGCAGACAAGCCATACAAAGTGATTTGCTGTCTGCTAACATTAAAAAAAACATTATATAATTGGACTAACAACAAAAAAAATCGTGTTTATTGGTGTGAATTGTAAAGAGATGAGACCAGAATGCAGAAAATCATTGTTAAAGACACATAGAAGAGTAATTTAATGTAAATCACCCAAAATTAATGTCATTACCAAGTGTGAACCACATCTAAGATTATTGTTTTCTTAAATTCACAGGTAATAGCAAACATGGATACTGGATGATTTTTTTTTCAAAACAGCTTTTCTTAAACTGATAAAACAAACAAACTCATTTACAGCTATATAAAAAACCTTTAGCCCCCAAATACGTGAAAGGCGTGCAAGACTCAGATAAACTCATCAAACAATGTTATTGTCTCAAAATAAATTCAAAAAATAAGCTACTGATTGATGAAGGTTGGCTGTATGCTTCCAGAAATAAGGCTCTTAATGTTTTTATCTATTCCTGCCTGGCAGCCATGTATGCTCATGTGCACTACAGTGACATTGCCGACCCTTCATACATAATAGATGCGTTCGTGTGCATGGAGCTGCACAAGCTCTAGGCAAAGGTTTTTTTATATCGCTGACTTGAATGTGTTAAACTAATCAGCTGCTTTACTTTACATATTGTTTATAATCATGTTAATATAGGGAATGAGAACGAGAGCATTTTGCAATGTGTAATATGTGAAAGTGAATGATAAATAATGCAATATCTGACTGGTTTTAATTGTATCCTTCTTGTCATTCATTCACTGTTTTGAATTTATATTATATGTAAATGGAATTCCGGTTATGAAAACTAAGAAGAAATGAATAAAAAACAGCAAATGGAAGGCTGGTGTTCTAAACAAAAATATGCACAAATGCTTCAATGATTCAAATGTAGAAACTTCACACTTGAGCCACTGTAATTTATTAATTATATAAATGTATTGTTCCAAATTAAAGTGGATTAACCAGCAAACTAACAATAATAGCAGATGCGCTTGGATTTGATTGATTTATTTTATTTCAGCAATGATCAAAGACTTTTATTTCCTAAGAGGTGGGAACATCATTGATGTGCAGCAATTAAAACTGTATTGTCTTCCAACTCCCCAAACAGATAGCAATTATCATGCTCACGGTAATTTTGCTATAGTTTTGAAATGGAATTTACTTTATGAATACAGATGTTTCACCCCTTTTTAATCTTGTTGTTTTGGAGAGTGAAAAAAAAAGTAAACGTGAATAAAAGAATGCGTTAAATATTAATATAGCCATTTTCTGGTTACAAGCAGATCTCGCTTGGCTGCACAAAAATGAAACTTGTTGTGACCTAGTTAAAGAAAAGCCCCATGACAAGGCTGCGCCCGCCCTCTATCCGTTAGCCCAGCCAAGCAGAAACAGCCATATCCAACACGGGATGCACTTGGATCCTTATTGACTGTTTGTTAGCAGCACTCAGGGCAGCCAGGTCTGTGTCCTACTCCTTGGCTGATTAGTTGGATGAAGGACGGACCCTGACTGTTCTGGCTCCGAGTTGCTTTGTTAATGTCCTGCCACTCCCCTGCAGGATGAGCAGGCCTGGACAAGCTGAGGTGACGCGCCCTTCTTTCCCACAGCTCAGCTGGCTTGACTTTGCTTGGCTGATGAACTGTGACGAGACACAACTTCAACGTTGTTTGTGCCGTCTTTTTATTTTTTAACCACAAAAGCCAATCACACAAGAAGTGCAACACAATGCCGAACTCTGCTGATGGCTCTCGGCTTCCATATAAGCTGCCTCGGCTGCACACTGTGACACACTCCAGTGAGCACCTGAAGGATCCCTACTGTCAGGATGTAAGAGTTGCCGCACTCACAGCCAGCTGCTTGTGTGTCAATGCAAGAAGAGCATAAACAACGTCACAAACTTGCCCGGACATGATTTACCGTGCACACCTTGAAATGAGTCAGTCCTGTGATTGCAGACAACAGAGCACTCAAACTCTTGGGAACTTGTTCCACAAATCAATCTAAACAAGGGTTTCAGGGCAATATGCGTGCGTGTACAAGGAGATTGCTTTCTTTAAGAATTATCATTCAGATCACTTCTATGGGCCATTTCTCTCTAAACTAGACAACCTAACACCAGCATTTGTGGGTCTCATAGCACACTACAGACTATTCTACTGGTGGTTTTGTGTTAATTCTCCCTTCTCAAGTGAGAGATGCAAAAAAGAAGTCCTTTGTGTAGTGAAGGTTGGTAGTTTGCGCTGCTTTTTCAGCTCCTTGCAACTAAATAGCACTGCAGAAACACATGTCGCTGTACATAAAGGGCTCCTTCAGGTCTTCTGAAAAAAAAAGTCCCACAGTGACTACAAATGCTCATGTTGTCCAGGTTTACAAACACAGCCAAGAGAAAACTGTACATTTATGCAGAAAGGTTGAACAAATCCCAGAGGGAGATGCTGTCTCAACCTCTGCTGCTTTAAATAGTGATCAATTCCCACTCTATGAATTCTTCATGTTAAGGCATGAGCAACATTTTTGTGTGTATGCTCAACTATTTTCGACCTTCTTCTTGAGAAGTCTACGTTTGCTGTTGTTTTTGCATTAAAAACCCACCTAACAGTAACGTCCAAGGCTGTTTGATTGCTACAATCTAACAGTAAAAAAAACTACAATCACTGAACTTGTTGGACTCCAGTTTTATTTCTCAGTTTGAAAGTATGTGATGTCCATGTGGACTTAACAGGAAATATTCACACATTCAATTTTGTCACACTGCAGTTATTCAAACGAAGTGTGATGAACAGCAAACAGGCGTTCATGTAGAAAGTGTGAGAAAAAAAATCTTTTTTAACTTCAAAACTAAGAAAACATTTTCAATGAGTGAAACACAACAACCAGGTTGATTTTATCCAAGGGTACAGATTAGGCTACAATCTGCTTTTTTACTGTACAACCATTCTACAAGCTTAGTACTTCATCCACCTGAATCACTTAATTCCTCTCCAAATACCCCATGACAGGTCTGTACTGGCCTTTTGGTTCGACCAAACAAGGGCTGGATTTCCTCAGAGTGTATTAGGTTGTTTTTTTTATTCTTTTGTTGAGAGATTATTTAGCAGATTGAGCATGTGTGGCTATCAGGGGATTACAAGTCTAGATATGCACTGCTTGTTGATTTGGTAAACCAATTACAAATGGATGAACCATGAGACAATTAGCGACTGGTTGAATCTTAGCATAACTAGATCGGGGAACAATTGGCTGGTTAGTATGTGTGTACACAGCTTTGCAGTGTTAAGGACAAGCCAGAAGAAAGATCTGTAAAGGCATGCACAAGCTGATGTATCTAAATTGTAATAGAACTTGCACAAGCATTGATTTTTCCGACCTGCTTTCTACTGCTCTGGGTCAAAGGTGACTGGAGCCTTGGCTTGCTCGTTTGGATGAAAGTCAAGACAGTCCCAGAACAATTAAGAAGTCCATCACAAGACTAACACCACGTGTGCTCACGTTTACCCACACGGTCAATTTATAATCCACAAATCACCCTAAATCTACGTCTTTGTACTTCAGGCTAGAGCACCTAGAGGAAAGCTGGAAGTGGGCGCTATCCTGCTGTGAGGCAAGAGTGTAAAAAGCAGCACCAAGAAGCTTTAATACAAGTTCTTTTTCCACAAGTAATGGGAATAAAGGAAATATGGATGCCTTTGTAAGTCTGTAACATTTAAAAACTTTGACTTGCATGCATGTGTAGGTTTTAGAAAGAAGCACCATCTGTTCAAAATGTGTACGCATCAGAACAAAATTTATGGAACAGAATCTCAAGTACCGGGATAAAAAAAAATAGAGAAACAAAATTGATAATGTTCTCAGAGTTTTAAGTCAACCAAAAAATTTGGCAACTGAAAACAAAGAGATTTTCATTTCGAAAAGACACCAACTGCTACAATCTGAGGAATCTAGATTTTCTAATAAACTCCCAAGACACTTATTTCTAACTCATGAAGCATGAAAGCCTTTCTTATTAATTGCTATACAGATGATTAGAATGCCAAAATTATTATTGCATTTTAATCAGCAAGAGTCCTAATCTGTCCCTAACTGAGTTAGTGAGGCAAGTCTGAAAGATTTTTAACTTTGGGCGCCCACGCAGTTAGACGAGTGAACTCTAGGACACGCAACATCGCACCAAACTCACTTTGGCTTGGTGGATTCCCTTAAAACAACACACAGAAGTGAACCGTTAGTTTTGAAAAGATGCGGTGTTTGGAATTCAGCCTGCATCTGAGGCAACAATTTGACACAGACTGAGCTGACATTTTTATTTTAGTCACACTGACACTTAAAGTAATTAGACGAGTTTGTGTCAAGCACTTGCCTGACACTTCAGTGCTTGCACATATTTCAACCATATCAGAGCAGTATGCCATGAACTGAGAAGAAATTATTATATATTTATATATTTTTTTCTCCTGGCTCAAAAAATGTTGCAATTTCTCTTTAAAGATCCAACAAATATGTCCTTAACCCAACCGCTGCCTGAAATACTGGTATTTAAATCAAATAAACAAAGGGTTCGAATTACAGAAAATGCTCCTAATAGTGCAGCATATTCAGTGTTAAATTTGTAAGTTATTCTACATGTAAGTTATGATTTATTGGAAAAGCCATGTAAATAGAACACAGACAGGATTAGCAGTCAGAAAATAAGGGTCTCCTTTGTTTAGAATTCATTGACCTGTGTGTCCTCCTCTTTAATCTAAAGTTGCTGATGAATAAATACAACAGCAAGACATTTAAATTTCATTTTGCAAAAATATTCAATAAGTTCAACACAGTGAGAGCAAAGAATAAAACAGTTCAGCATTATTGCAAGCTAAGGTGTGTCCTTGCCTTGAGACAATAATGTCCTTGACTGGCGTTGCTGAGACAATCAACCTGAGACTTGCCTCAGTCATGTTTACACTAACTGCGGCCTTCTCTCTGTTTGGTTCTCACATAGCAGATCATCTAACAGAACAATACACCAGAATCAAAAAAAATATATATATATAAAACAACAACAACGTGGTTTTCTTTCCAATATCCGACCCGCAAAAAGATCTTTGTTTGATAGTTCCTAACTCAAGGGCTGGAATAACATACTACTATTATACAGTAAAGACAGGGCACAGCGGCTGACAGCGGGGGAGTTTAATAAGCGAGGCAGGGAGATATACAAAAATAGGCAAACAGTGGGACGAGAACGTGAAAGACGGAGCCGAGAGCTCTCATTCCTCTGAGAATCATTACATCAGACGGCGCTTCTATTTGCTTTTATGCATTTAGCGAGATACTGCTCTCTACCTTGTGAATGTACAACACCCACACTGTAAACAATAAAGTTCCAGATGAAGGAGCTGCTGTGTAGCAGAGCGAGCATTTGAGGGAGAACTTTACAAAGTTGTTTCAAAGAGACTTCACCAACAGTTTATTGGGGAAAGCAGGGCTGTGTTTTTATACCATCAAGAAAGAACTGCACTACCTTCTATTTTAATTTCAATCTAGAGCCTGGAAGTATGCCGCTGAAGCTATTGAAATCAATAGCAGGAAAAATAAAAAAAGGAACCTACAGCAGAGCAAGAGCATTTTAGGACACTCAGGAAGATTTCCCCAGGTAGTTTCCTAAAAGCACACAGAAAACATGTTCCAGTGCATCTCCGATTCATGACACCTAAAAGGTCAGTCAAGGGTAAATTTTTCATGAAGAGGAGACTCAAGCTTCACACTGGCTCTTTTAGAAAAAGAGAACTGCCGTGGCATTGCTACAAACCCAAGCATAAGCCTATAATTAGTTTTTTTTCTTCTTTTCTGCACTTTGAGGAGATCAGGGGACTGAAAAAGGTGGAAGAATGAAAAAAAACGGAGGGTTTAAGGAGGACACGGAGAGCAGAGAAACAGCTGGGATGCCAGATCAAATGGGTGTGCAGGAGGGAGAAGCTTGTTTTTGCCTCAGTGCAGCGATGGGGGGAGAACCAAGTGTGTAGTGCATCAAATTTTCATATGAGCATCAGTGCGCAGCTTAGAACTGCATTATAGATCCAAAACAGCAGAAAATATCCTTGAGGAACAGCTGAATAAAAATGTGGAGTATTTTTAGAGTCATGAGAACACATTTGACTGATTTAATTAGGCTAATTAAAGGACTGTGAAGGACCATCAAGCAAAATATGCATATATATTGTAATGTGCATGCAATTATTCTGAAATGTGCCACATTGCATTCCAATTCAAACCTACATGCCATTTATCTCATATAAAAAATAATATGCAAAAAAATGTGTTCAACCAGTTTTACATGACAGTCTTAGTTCGGTGTTGCACCGATGCCATTTTAAACTTGAATGTTGTGTAAACATGGGCTGAAATGCATCCATCGATATTGGTGCTCAAAAGCTCTCATAAAGTGTCATGTCATGACAGAGACTGTTGTTGATGGTAAACAAAGCCTGGAATCATATTTCTGCAAGTGTGGTCCTGGTAATGTTTAGAAAAAAAAAGTCCTTTTCAAATATATACAGTATTGGTAAAACACAGCAAGACCAGTACCCAGCAGGCTCTGGTTCCCAGCAGGCTCTGGTTCCCAGCAGGCTCTGGTTCCCACCAGCCGAGATACAGACTGGCAAAAGGTAGACACAATAAACAATGAAACACTTGGCAATAAAATGCCAGAAAGATAAACAAGAAAGCACTCCAAACTTTGGTTGTTAACACTTTCAGAAAGTCTTAGTTCTGTTTGGAAACTGACAACATTTCTTCTTATCTTGGTTTCAGTCAGAGCAGACTCAAGTCTTTTTTTTTCTTACCAGACCAATCAAAATCATGGCAGTGAAGACAAAGCTGAACTGCTTGTTAACACCTCTAGTCTGCTATCAACCACACTCTGAAATAATTTAAGAACCTCTGAGAGGAGTGAAGCATTTCAGAGAGGAAACGTTTGCTAGTTGCTCTAAAATTCTGTCCACGTTTTTATTAATTCCTCAGAAACCATTTAGTTTTCATTTTTTAAAATAAGTTTTGAGTGTTTTAATGACGTAAAACATAATGATTAATGGAATTTAAAAATAAGCAGTTTTGCTCTTGTCCAAGTTTGTCTTGGTCTCAAAAGTCTTGGTCTTATTAACAAAATGACACTGGTCTTTGTCTTGAAAGTCTTGGGATTTTCTGGTCTTTACATAAACTTGTTTAGGTAATAATTACTGCAACCCTTTTCCAAAAAATTTGCTGAACCTTTGGGTAAGAACGTTGGACCTTCCTTAATTAATGTGAACTTTCAGAGTAACATGGTACAGATGGTGCTGCCTCCCATCACTTCACAATAATTCAACTTAGTTAAAAAAAAAACAAGCTCAAAGCTCTATTGATTCTGTGACACTGATGAGCCGTGATGGTTTTATTCAAGCAAGAAAAAAATGTATTGTTATTATCATCAAACACTAACTAAACGTTTTGATGAGGACTATAAATACAGCTACAGTGGTTGAGAAATCATTTTGGTAATGAGGGTCTGTATTGTTGTGCCAATTAATGATGTGGTAATTGCTTTATTTTTAATGCTGGTGGTCTAATGCTGGCAGTATGCATTGGTGGTTAGCTATTCTGCTTCACAGGAAGAACTCTCCCGGTTCAGTTCTTTGGGATGATTGCATGTTTTGTGTGTGCTTATGTAGATTTTTAGTACACTAATTTGCATCCCACTGTCCAAAAACATGTAAATTAGGTCAATCTGTGAAGCTGTGAACAAGGATGACTAGTTCAGAAGTACAACTTTATACAATACAACTCTTCAAAATTGCTGTAAAAGCTTTATTACAGATTAGGACACAATACTATCTAACGTGTATGTCTCTCTTCAAGGTAAAAACATGGTTTGGAAATGTGACTCTTTTTACTTGTGCTTATGGGATGTTGCAAAAATATTGTGACAACCTGAAAGCTCTGATTTTCTGAGTACCTTTTACACAAGTAAAAGCATGAATGCTTTCTACAGAGATGAAAGTGTAGGATTAAAAAAAAAATCTCACATCTTATTTGTAATAGAGGTTATTATCACCTTTTTCCAACAGATTGCAAAATAATAAATTCATTTCCCGGAGTTTTCTGGATTACAGTGCAAGGCTAAAAGGGAAGCACAGTCATGGGTGACGGAATGATGCTTTCTGCTTAACAAATGAGAACGCTGTGTGTAATACTTGGGTCACGTTCGACAGCACACCTGCTTTCCAGCCACCCGCTTCATAGAAGCAGCAAGCAGATGTGCCATTGAGAAGAAATAGACCGCTTTAACGTGGGTGTAAAAAGCATGAGCAAACAGCCCACGGGATTACTATATCCACAGACATAAAACAAACTCAATGAATTATAGGCGGGCTGTTTAATAACCGCAAAAAAGAAAAAAGAAAAAAGTGGTCCGTCCAGTTGTTCTATTATTTACTTTTCGATTTCTTATTGTTCACTAACTTATACACACGACGGTCTTTGGTTCAGCAGTAAAAGTTTACAATGAGAACTTCATGACAAAAGATGTTAATACAGGCATTATATAAAGTAAAGACAAATATTAAAAGTTGCAGTAAATGGAATCTAAAGGTTAATAAATGCGTGCATGTATCAGACAAGAAAAAGAAGTGGATTTCTATAAGCAGTTAGTTTGATCAGATGTTTTATGGTATAACAGTGTGAATTTATACATTTCCAAAATGGTGCAGTAATAGTGTTAAAATAATCCTTGTTTTAAAATCCACGATAACTTTGATTTTAAATTATATGTAAAAAAAATAAAAAGGAAAAATTGAGGGTAATGCCAGATTAAAATTCTGTTTTAGTTTGCTCTTGAAAATGTGTGACAGTTTTATATATTCTAAACAAAACTGAAGTGACAAAGTATTTTCCCTGTTTTTCATGTTTGCTCAGTCCTGAGATAAATAAAAAACGGCTCATTTTGCAAATTACTCAGGGAAACACGGGGGGCATGACCATATTACCTCTGACATGACAATCTTTAGCTGCTAATTCAAAAATCAATGTATGTCTGATGTCCATGGTTTCAAAAAATATTGATTATTTGTTTCATTATGATTGCTCACATTGTTAAGAAAATACCAATAAATTGAGTTAAATGAGAGCAAGATTTAACTCAAGAAATTACAATATAAACAAAGTAGACACATTTTCAAAGACATATGAGGTGAATTTAGGGTAAATATGGCTGAAAGAGTTTAACTTCTACTGTTATTTCTTCAGCCTCAAGAGGTTCTTACCATTATACTTATACCCAGTCATAAATAATTGAAACTGACTCATTTTCCAGGCTTTTTTCCTGGTAAATGAGTCCCATTAT
The DNA here is from genome assembly GCF_001649575.2 of Kryptolebias marmoratus. Classification (NCBI taxonomy): domain Eukaryota; kingdom Metazoa; phylum Chordata; class Actinopteri; order Cyprinodontiformes; family Rivulidae; genus Kryptolebias; species Kryptolebias marmoratus. The sequence goes on from NC_051431.1 coordinate 3,896,527, forward strand.
GATTGCTTTGTGTTTCTAAACGTTATTTACCTGGAAATAGCAGGTTATACTTGCTTGTGACAAGGAAACAGCAACAGAGATGCATTACTACCCCTCCACAGCAGAACACATTTGGGACACATTTAGCGGTGGCAGGGTCTGCTTGTGCAAAGTCGGTCATAGTAATCCTCAGATTTCAGTGTCTAAATGACAGCATCAACAACTTCTCCCAAAAAACAAACAAATCCCTAATGGCAATACACACTCCACAAACACTCCCTTAAAGCCCCCCCACACACACACACAGATGAACACACACATACAACAGTCCAAACCACCTGCGGGTGACTTTAACGGCTTTTCTGGATTACGTCTCCATCCACAGACTGGTTAAACTGCTCAGTCCACAGCTGATGTCAGCCATGTTGCTTTTTATTTTTATTTTTTTTAGCCTTTCAGCAGACATGTGGGGAAGCTGGGTGTGGCCGCTTCTACCACAGCTTACTCTCTGGCTACAGTCACGTATAATTTCCACACGTTTCTCTAACCACGACATAGCCAATATGAGCTGCTCAAAACCCTACATGCACTGCTGCCAGCTCAAAATGGCTCAGCCGCTGCTTCATGCAAACAAGCTTCAAGGTTTGACAGTCACTCAGTGCCCATCCCCTGCCATTATGTATGGGGAGCTGCTTGCCTGTAAGGCAAAAAAATGTCCTTACCACACATGAAGTCCCTGCATTTCTACCAAGGACTCAGTGCATCCTGAGGAAAGTATTCAGGCGACAGTAGGGGGAAGCACCTTCAACCTCCCTGACTCGCCCTTCTAGTTTGTCTTATTTATTCTGGTAAATGGCTTTATTGTCACTTTTCTTATGAACCTTGGTGATGTGACAGTTTGGTTGAATTCCACTATCTTCCCTCATATCTGTGAGCTGACAGAAAACCGATGTCAAGTCATGTGTAAACTGTACAAGTTGATGGATATCAGGAGTGATTCAAGCATGAAATATTCACATGGCAACAGCTAAACAACAGTCCCATTCAGTGTGCTGAGCCCCCAGTATTATGAGTGCGAGTTTCAACAGTGGCTACGACACAGTTAGTATGTCATTCTAGGTGCAGGCAGGGACTTGTCCCTCCTGTCAGAACTCAAACCTGAACTTCCTGGAGACGAACGTGTGCGTGAGTGTGCTGAGGGCTGAAGAGAAGACAGCGCTGTCATCTGATAAATGCATTTTATGATTATTTATTTAAAAAACCCAGTGACACGTTGGCAGTGCAGCATTTTCAGGGAGGGAAGGGCAAACAAAGGGGAAGTAAAAGTGGGAGAACACCCAAGAGACTGCTGGAGAAACTGTTCAGATCCTTCTGTGGTGAGAACTCACTCGGATGTGTCCTACAACTCATAAGATGCGATGTTATTCCAATTTAACCATCTGCTTTTGTGGGATCTGTGATGCTTTGTGTCCTCTAATTGGTTCACTAACAGAAATAAAAGTAAGCCTTGCGAAACATATTCCTCAATACAGCCAAACTTGCTGTGTTCTGCCCCACAGTGCATCCTTTACTCTGCAAAGCCTTGTCGTTAGACTCACATTAATAAAACACTGAGCCTTTAAGCCAGTATCACACATAGAACTGTTTTAAAATACATGGAATCCAACCAGCTTCTCAGTTTTGAATAAAATGTTCTTTTTAGGTAACTTCTAATGAAAGGTCTTAGTACTTTAGACAAACAGCTGAACAAGAAAAACTTTTTGCAAAGCAGCTGAACAGTTATTAGATAGCCAAAGAAATCCACTCAAAGTATATTATTTGAACAGTTAAAACTTTTAGTTTTATTCTACTGAAGTTCAGGTTTCTTTGAAACAGCTTGCAGAGGACTAATTGCTTCTGCATCTTTACACACATTCTCTAAAAACAGAAGCAAAGGAGGCAGCCCATTACAAAGGCCCAGTCACCTTGGCGCCACTGTTTAGAGGAAATAACTGCCAACAAATCTGTGTCACCTAAAAATTCAAGAACATGTTTCATTAGACACAAAATTAGCAAATTATCTTAACTGGAGGATGAGAAATTCATATTTTTTGCCCACCATCGTGAAAGGCAAGACAGAGTGACATGAATATACAGTTGAAACCAGAAGGTTACATATAAAAATACATATGCATTTTTGTCACACTGTCTGACGTAAAATCAGAATAAACTTTTCCCGTTTTAGGTCAATTAGGATTTTCCAAATTATTTCTATTTGCTAAATGCCAAAATAATGAGAGAGATAATGTTTTTAAGGCAGTTTTTATTACTTTCTTCAAAGTCAAGAGTTTAAGTACATTAAGATTACTAACTGCTTGTACAGATGAACGAGGCACCTTCAGGCATCTGGAAATTGCACCCAAGGATGAACCAGATTTGTGCAAATCCACAATTCTGTTCCTGATTTCTTGGCTGATTTCTTTCGACTTTCCCATAATGGAAAAGAGGAAGCTGTGTTTCAGGTGTGCCTTAAATTACATCCATAGATGTGTCTCTAATTAACTCAGATGTTATCAATAAACCTATTAGAAGTTTCCAAAGACATGACATCAAATGTCCGAAATTGTTTTAAAGGCATAGTAATCTTAATGTATTTAAACTTTTGACTTTGAAGAAAGGACTAAAAACTGTCTTAAAACATTATCTTTCTCATATTTCTGGGATTTAGCAAATAGAAATAATTTTGAAAATCCTAATTGACCTAAAACAGGAAAAGTTTATTCTGATTTCACATCAGACAGTGTGAGCTTATGTCTTTTTATATGGTGTATGTAAACTTCTGGTTTCAACTGTACATATACATGAATATCTCTACACAAATCCTACAACGTTCTTACACATCCTTACAGAGCCCAAATTTAAAACAAAAAACTCACAGTTTTGCATCATTCAGTTAACATTTGCAAAATGACATTTAAATGATCCATGCTTCATTTTTCATTCCTTTTGAGTTGTTCTGTCTGAACACAAAGGGTCTCCTCCCCTCTGCTGTCACCAATCAGAACCGGCCGAGAGTCTGGAGAAAGATTCACCCCGCTTCTGCCGTCAACACAAATTAGACGGTAATTACTACAGAAATACCCATTCACTATTGTTTTCCCTCCAGATTTCTCCCCTGTGCCTCACCATCTGCATTACTTCAATAATATTTATCTTGTTATCCTGAGCCATCTCACATTCCCACAATGCCCTTTCCTAATAAGTCCCACAACCAAAAAGCATGCTGGGTGCAGATAATTTCCCAGACGTCCATTTCAGTTTATTGTCTCATATACTGTACTGTGCTACTTTTCCTGTAGGCAAATGACCTCTTTTTTTTTTTACTTCCCCTAGCCCCAACAATCTCCTCATAATGCTTTGCCAACACCTCTGTGCTTCATTAGCATCTGGCATTCCACCACTAATTGCATGAAACTAGGTCTGCAACCTCTTTTACACCCAATCAGTGGGGGGCAGAAGGGTTCCCTCTTCTGATTATATGCTGCAGAAGCCGGGTAACAGCGTCGCTGCTGATTAGACGAGTAGCTCATGTGGGTGTTGTGAGGTTGGGCTCCTCTACCTCGCTGTGTCACTCTGTTTGTCGTCACGGCAGGAGTAAAATGGAGTGGGGGAGGTGGCGGGGGCGGCCGGTGACGAAGCCAATTATTTTCACCTATCTGCTGCTCCCTGCCAGCGGACATGTAATCTTAAACGGTCCCGGTGATCCCTGGGCAGGCTTTGAGCCCTTGGAGAATACGGTTTCACAGATGAAGCTGTCAAAGGAAACAGCTTGTGTTCAGCAGCAGGCGCTTTTGGTGGCTTCTCACCTGTCGATTATTAGACGGTTATGACTGGAATTAAAAGGAGGAAAAAGGTTTTATTTCCTGGGACGAAGAAGCTGTAAACTTTTTAAGACAGAATGCCAAGTAATCTCCTGTCCTTTTATTGTTAAAACAAGGTTTATGTCTTGCTCGGTTTGTCTTTTAATGCAAATGAAGAGCTATGCAGCAGCGTATGAAAAAATGATTGAGGAGGTGAGCTCTCAGAGAAAGCAGGCTGGAATTTCAGCTCCGAAACAAAAGAGTGGTGAGGAGGAGAAAGAGATGCTGTTACAGCTAAAGGATCAGGTGATGCAGACTGATATAAGAAGCTAGTTGACAAAGTTTCCCCAGGTTATTACGAATAAAATACAGAAGAATGGAAGAACAAAACTGTTAACTTGTACCCCAAAGAGAAAGCTCAGCCTTCTGTGTGGAATTGGATGTGAACAATATTTAGCTCTGAGTCTCAGCATTTTTCATCCAAGATCACATCATGGCACTACCCATAGTATCCAGTTTTCAAGAGTATTAACCCTAAGGTCCACAACGTTAGGAAGAAGTGGCTAATGATGAAGTAAATGTCAGACATTTGAGCTCTTAAAAGATAAAGCTGACACTCCGTTCCTCCACTGAAGATACTGAGACTTTTTCGAAGATACTGAAGGTCTCTGCTGCATACTAAATCCATATCTTTCTTAACAGCAAAAGTGAAGGGCCCTTTTGAAAAGAAACAGAGCTGTGTTATACCCCGAGATGGTATCAAAATGCTGCTGTTTAAAGGGCACAACGCTATTGTCAAAAAAGAAAAACGACAATGCCGTCTGACATTCCACCAATGCACATGGGTCAAAAACTGCTAAAGTACTTCAAATTTTAATAAAAAAAGAAGTCTTTCTGTACGCATTGAATAAAAACAACTTGTTTTGTGATCATAAAACTTTAGATACTGAGAACTTTAGAGTTAATCAGTTTTGTTTTAGATTTTCTTCACCAACAGCTCAGGGCCTCTCCTTTACAAATGGTTTGTGGCACCGAGCGGTCATTCAGAGACTATCAGTCAACAGGAAGCTGCAGCCTTTCAGTTGTTTTAACCTGTCTTTCAGTAAATCAGGCAAGGTCAAATTTAAATGATAACAACTTTCTTATAAGTAATCACAACCACAAAACAATAAAAAGTTGTTTTGGTGCGTCCTAAAATGACTAAATTGTCTTTATTTTTGTACTACTTTTATATTTTAAAAAGTGAATTGCTTTCTAGTTTTACACAATAATTCAAAAATGTATTTCAATGCATGACTTGCTGAAAAATATCCCACTGAAATAAATCTGAATTCAAATGTGCTCAAGGTAAAAGCAACAAGACTGGCTTCTTCTTCTTTTTCTTCTGGGGGTAATTTGGTTGTGATGAAGTTGTTTCTGGGAGTGGGTAATGTCAGGAGGGATGCAGCAGAGCAACATCTGGCTGCGGCTGAGAAATGCATGCTGACAGAGGTGATTAGATTATCTACAACCATTCATTAAGTTTCCAGAAAGACTCGCGTCCTAGGATAACTGTTATCTATGTTGTTCACCATGTCCAGCCTCACCATTTGTCATGTTGTTTTTTTTTACCTTTTGACTTTTTTTCTTGCTAGTGTTTGCTCTGTGTCAACCCGGTTTGAACTGCAGATGGTTTCTACCTGCAGGAGCTGAACCTTCACTCATATCACAGATACAGGACTGGAATGAAAAGTTTCTTCTGCTGTTTGGAAGACAGGCTCTATTTCACAAAGAAATTCAGAGAAATTCTTAGTTTCAAACCTGGAAACCTGGTTTTAAAAAAGCTCAGAGGCTGTTTATTTTTAACAGATATCTCTAAAATCTGAAATTTTCAAATATCTTTCATAAAATGGTGACTCCATTTGCCTAGAAACACCAGACCCATATCAACACGTTGGCTTAAGGTGGATATTCTCCCATGTTTGATTGCACCACACTGCATGTCTTTTGCTCCTTGCTTTTATCTGTATTCTTTCGACTGATGGATTCAAAGAGGCACTTCCTTGCAGAGCTACCTCAGATCTATAAATACGCTGCATTTCTGTTTCACTTATTTCACTAGAGGCAAATCAAGGCAGTCTTTTCCTCTTGCTAATGGAGCCCAAACACCGAGACTGACTGGACATCAAAGTCGAGTCCAAAAGTGCTTTGAAATTAACCCATTATTAAAATAGCTTTCTCCCTACATGTTTGAGATGCACCGCAACACTAAATTGATATGCTTTTGATCATCCAAAAGAACTCCAGGTCATCAGTGAAAAAATAGATGCATTTTTATGTCCATAAAGTTAACTTATCAAACCATTTGGGAATTTTGCAAAACATTTCAGACATGAGAGTCAGTGTCACGTGAAAAGTACATCGAGAATGGCATTACAGGGAACTACAAAGCATTTACAAAACCCTAATCCTGTAAGATTACATCCCTTAGCTGATAAAAGTAACTGCACAAGCATAAACACAACTGATATAAATCAAAAACCAGTCTTGACACACCTAGTCAAGGCTGTGTAATCCGACTACAATGTAGAAATGTTTCTGAGTATCGACATCTCAACAAAAGATGTGACTGCGGACATGAGAGTACTTTATATTCAGCATTTTAACAAAGACGGTTTAGAGCAGCAGTTCTCCCTCAGGGCATCGGAGAGACGTGGATACAAGGTAAACTGAAACATCGTAACGAATATCACCATTACATTTAGTCTTGAGGCGTCTGGTTTGCTCTAATCGAGTGACTTTGAGTGAAACACACAATTGTTCAGTTTCAAGCTCAAGGACATTTCAACGGGATAAACACTTTCTGCTACACATTAGATACAACCTTAGTGAGTTGGTTTTACTTAGTGTTTCTATTCCAGAACTCAGAACCTACATTTCAAAAAAGTGCTCAATCTTCTTTTACACAAAAACACTTTATGAGTTTAATGTTCAACTCTCTAAGAACAGAAAAAAAAACTTGATTATTTCCTACTGTGGTGAATTTTAATCATAAAACCATGCCAAAAGGGTGTCAAGAGTCTAGTTGTGATCTGCTTTCCGTTTAGGCCTTTAAGTCGAGTCAAGCCTCTTCTGTATGGAAAACAGCCCTGTCAGGACCGGTGTGGAGGGCCCCCTCTTTGTGTCACTGTCATTTAGCATCTGCACTGGCCTGTCAAACAGAATGCCACCCTCACACTGGCTGCTAGCCCCCATATGAGACAGGATGCTGAACAAAGGCTCCAGGATGATAGATGATGTTATACAACAGCTACTGTTTTTGTCAGGGAACGGGGGTGGTGGTAGTTGTGGAGTTCAGCCTGACGTCTATTGATGGATAAGATTCTGAAAATACGTCAGTGTGTCAGATGAAGCTATCAAAGGGAGCAGAAAGACAGGCAAAGTGAAACTGAGAAAATCAGCAACTATCTCAGAGTCACAGGGTTTAAAGTAAAGAACTTTGACATTTTCATTTATGTAAATGCTGGTTTTGTTCCTCTCTATTTATGAAATGCAGAAGGCATGGAGGCCAAGTCATAAAGTTTTCACATTTACTGGTTTCTCAGTTATAAACACAATGACTCCTGAGAACAAAGAAATCTGCAGCACAGAAGGTGAAGATGTTTAAGTTAGAAAAAAGCCCAAAACAATAGCTGAATGTAAACAGGAATACAGGTTCTCTCCCACAAAACAAAAAAGACTGCTAACATTTGCAAACATCTGGCTTGTGTTGGCCACTGAGAAAGGGTACTTCAGCGTTTAGTCACGGGTCAAATGACTCTGCAGTGGGAACTCTGAGCAGCAGTGATAGAAACACAGCTCTCGGGATGTTAAATTTTTCTACACATGGAGCTGCAAGACTGGTCACAGCTTATATTTAGTAACTGAACCTCTCTGTCTCACACAGAGAAGTGACAGAAAATAAAAATTGTACTTGTCTCCACAGCAGGTAGAAGTTCTGGTCTGCAGCTCTGACGCTTGCTGTTGCAAAATAAACTTTTTTTTTGTTCCTGGGAGTATGAATGCTTGCCAGTGTTAATACCAGCACACTGAGGGTAAGCATGCATTTACTGACAGCAGGACATGAATCAAACTGCTAATTTAACCACAGGTTTACAAACTATGCATGTACTTACTTGCTATTTTTGGTGTTAAAAACAGTAGCTGTACTGTAACTACGCACACTGCTTGATACGCTATGATCTTGCAGAGAAAACCCTGGAAAAGAATCAGTACAAATTTATCATTGTAATAACCCTTTAGCACAACAATAGGGAGGGGGAAAAAGGTTTTAGCTTTGTAGAGCTATCTCTGAAACCCCCACTGGTGTGATGAGAAAACTGCCACTAACACAACCTCATCAGCTCTACCCATGCTGTGCCACACCCTCCCTCCAGTTCCACCCCAACTTTTTTTTTTTGTGCATTCAGTTTTAAAATTCTGTCTTCTCAGAGAGCTCCAGGACCCAGAGGGTTCATGTGTGAGTCATGGCCACTGGCTGGCCTGATAAACAATGACAGACTGGGCCTTGGGCAGACAGAACAAATGCCATCACGCTACACTCAGCTCCCAGCACTGCAGCAAAAAGACACTGCCATTAGCTATCTAAGGGATGCATTCAGGAGAGGAAATTTTATCACACAAAGGCTTCAGCAGAACACAAGACAAATAATATACTTAAAAAAGAATATAACTGAAACAGTGCCAGCTTCAGCGAGACAAGCAGAGGCCTTAAAACAACACTGATAATACTTTAAAAGTTTAAAAATCCAGTCTAAAATGAGCTAATTGCAAGATAGTTGTTTGATATCTTAAAAAATACAAAACGAGTAAAAAAGGTTATTTTCCCTTCTGAATGCAAAATGCAGACAAGACAATGTGCTGCCAGGAGTTGATACAAAAGAAAGTCTCACTGGGATTTTGATGTACATCTTGAGCCTTGCTCTATCACAAGCCAGCTACTGTCAGAGTTACAATGGGAATGTAAGAAATCAGCAAAAGAGTCTTCATTCCTTATAAAAAAGTTGTCAACCCTTGTGAATTGTTAAACAATCTCAGAAAGATTGTGTGAACAGAAGAGGGTACATAATGTGAAATCTAGTTGAAACAGAAAAAAAAACTAACAGAAACAAGTTTCGACACAATGTAATGACGCACATTACATGTGAGATAAATTCAAGGTGTTCTGAGATTCTTCTCTTGCCACTCTGATATTTTGTTGCTGTCATCTCGCAGAACTTGTCCCTCAGAGACATTGAGGATGATTCACTGACTGCTCTAGTCAAAACAAAAGGAAAACTATAGTGTGTCATGACCACTTTACTAGTTCCTTCCATAAATAAAACTCTCCACTGCTCATGAAACCTCAGAACTATCAACATCCTTGTTTATTTCACTTTCTTTCCACTTTTGTGGGAGGTGCATATAAACTTGACATTTAGGCTGAAACAGATCGCATCAGGCACGGTCTCCTGAATGGATCTACCTGGTGTGAAAAGAAAAGGTCAAAGAGCAGCAAACCAAAGGAAAGAAAAGTGAACTTTAGGGGTGACACACCTGGCGACAGTGGAAGACCTCTCAATGAGTGTGATTAACCTTGTGGCCTGCTAGTTTTGTTTTCTCCTGGTAGGCATCTGGTCCAGTAAAGAAGCCCATACTGGAGGAGTTAATGTACCAGGGGGATCAGGGTGGGGGGGGGAATATGAGACTTCCATAAGACTATAACACTGCCAGGAAGACGATATAAGATAGATCTGCCTGTCTTAAATCCCTTTTGCCTGCAATGCCTCAAAAAGACAGTACATTTGTGCCAACATGTCAACCACAGGGCTGCAGCTTGTAAATAAGACATTAACCTCCGTGTTTATGAAGAAGCAATGTGTTTTCTTCATTGCAAAGTTATTTTCCACAGCAGCACAGCACTCCTGTAGCACACAGCCCTCCATGAGGGACAGGCAGCAATGATGGGCCAAAAAGTAATAAAGTATCAGTTTCTTTCAAGGGATAAAAGTATTAAATCTTTCCAGTTTTGGAGGAGTCCATTTTCATTTTTTACTTACTTGGATTTGAGCAGATAAAAAAAAAGTTTCAGTAAGGGATATTTCTGCCAAAGAAATCAATCAATTAGCTACAAGCACTGCGATAAGTCACTATCTCATGATGTGCAGGGATTGGCTGCACAATGATGCTGCACAGTGCACTTACTCGTGCAGACAATGAGGTCAGCACGTGACCCCTCCCAGCGCTGGCGACAAACAAATCCCTTCTGCAGAGCTCTGGGCAAATCGTTTGAGGACCATCTGACTGAATCCCTAACATGTTGCCATCCTGACACATTGCATTAGAAACAAAGAATGCTTTAAGTTGCTAAAAATACTTCTACACATGCAAAATACTGGAGACTTGGACAATACAGTGCTACCTCACAGATATAATTTTTTTTGTGTGTGTGTGTGGGGGGGGGGGGCACATTTATATGAAAGAGGTCTGCACAGTTTCTATTGTAATGCATGAGTTGTGGTCATGCTGCCTGGGCTCATTCACTCTCCTTGACATATTCATTTCCTCCAATATTTAAAACATATAATAGAAGGGGGAAGTGTAAACAGCTTTTTACTAATAAATCACAAAATGTGTCTGCCTGCGGAAAGGTTACACATCTCTAATGGGATTCTTTTTATTCATCTTTGTGGGAATTTTTTTTCCCTGCTAACTCTTTGATTTATAAGCACATCAACTGGCTCTTGAGTTTTGAAGCCTTGTTGATTTATACAAGGCTGACAGCTCCTGACAGTCCCTATAAATATTAATCATATATTTAGGGTTCAAGCCAGGCTGCTGAATAATCTGAAAGACATAACCAGCCAAGAATATTAATTAACTAAGCCTAATGAATCTTCTAAATTAACTAGTAAAAAATAAATAAATAAATAAAAAAATCTTGGCTCCCTATAGCTGCAATTCCTGAATGAAAAAGCTAACAGTGTATTCAAATTTTCACTTTAAGAATGGTGAAAAGGCACAGCATCAGAATTAATTAGGTGTGCGCGATTTAATTTTTAATTATAACTTCTTTTAATCAGAAAAATCAGACAGGAACCAAATTTGATTTACAATAAGAACTTGGCAGGCTAAAAGGAGGGGAAAGCGACCAGGGTATTCACGCCTCCAACTTGTAGGATCAAGTTTTAGACTCCGCTTAGACAGAAGAATATTCAACAATGGTGTGAATAAAATAAACTTATACCATCATCAAACAGCAAAGCCTGTAATCTTCTCGTTATTCATAAAGTCTACTTTCACATCCACCACATGAAATTCAGCACCGTCTTCATGACGAGCCAAAAAATGAGTCTACACATGCAGCACAAAGGGCTTATTCATGCCTGGGAGATCCTGCTACCCATCCTTGAAATGGCTTTAATTCAAAATACAACACAGCCCTTAATAGTAGTTTTCATTGGTTTGCTCCTTCAATTTGAACATATTTGTAGGATGACAACTCTGATGAAGATGTGTGGGAAGGCAAACATTAAAAACGAATTTAAAAAGTCCCTCAATCTTCGCTTCAATTTAGGTTACAGGTAATTTTAAAGCTATATTCATTTTTCACACTGCACTTGCAGGTAGAAAAACAAGCAAACACAGTGTGATAAATAAACCTCACCTTTGCATTTTACACAAATGGTAGACTATGCTCATTATCTGAGAGCAATCAGCTGTTATGCTAATTTTGGTACATTTTTTAATCCATTTATTGCAAACTCACCATGCATGTCCATCTTCTCAGCCTGCTGTACCTAAAGCTTTTCACCTGATTTGATGAAAATAAAAGTTTATTTTGACTTCGTCAAACAAAATGTTAACGCATGCGTTGAACTTTTTATGGAACACGGCACATCTGCTTGATAAATGTGCAGCAGTTGACAGAGATTGTAAGTCAACAAACTACATTTTGTTGATTTAACCACCAAGAAATTACAGGGCTGACCGCTTCTGTGCATGCACCGATGCAAATCATTAGGGTGCTTGTTGGTTTGTGGGCTCACAGTTACTTTACAAGTGCATGCTTTTGGTTCAATATCTTGTTTTTTTGAAAACAATGGGAATATTACCGCTCTTCATATATAATTGAATACACATCAGCAAACATACTAAGGTTCAATGCCCTGCTGTCTGTGAGTCAATTATCTCAAACAATCTAATAAAACATATCACTGAAGTGCATCTGCCTGAACAAACAACATTGTCCTAATCTAGGTGGTAAGTAGCTGCATTCTCACAAGGTGATGAGTCTCTGCTTGACGGATTCTCTGAGCTCAAAGCGTGAAAAGCGGCTGTGGATGTTAAAATTCCCCTGACACTCATTCACCGATGATCAATTTCCTATCCTCCATCTCTGGCCTGCCCTCGCACATCAGCATCAAGCAGACACAAGTAAATACAGTGTGTGGCTTAATGCGTTTTCCTCTCCCGGGGATTCTGCAGACCAAAGTGGCACTGGGAGGGTAAATAAATAAATAAATATTTGGTTGAGTGGTGGATGTGATTGCAATTCTGCTGAATAGTGAACAACCTTCTTTCCCCCTGCTGTCCATGAAGGAGAATTATTATTTTATATGTGCAGGCTTACAAAAGCACCCAAACACATTAGTACAGAGGAAAATCCACAGCTGAATTTTACAAAAGTAGCAATAATCCTGAAGTCAAAAAAGGATAGCGAGATAAAGCTGTCTCTTTTTCTCCTATTTTTTCCCCTACACGTTGCGCTTATATGTATTTACTTGGCTACTATTTTTTACTATTACATACTACTACTATGTTAAAGTGTCCTTGGACATGACAGGAACCCCTGCTTTGCTCTTGATATGTTTTCTGCTGGTCCCTTTGAATAGAAGTATCTGCTATAGGTATGAACTATGGATGAGTGGTTATAATATCATCTTACTGAGATATAGCTTGTGGTATTTTCATTGTGTGGATACAAATACTGTCAAAGCACACTGGATTCACCAGAAGTCAACTGTCACACTCCCCACCTTGCAGGTTTATAACAAAGCGTCATCAGTGAAGGAGGAGGGCTGACATCTGAGTAAGCTCCACCCAAAGCCAGCGGTGGGTGCTTTTCTAACCCATCCCAAACAGAAATATTACACAATTATCACACACATTCCTATTATGAACTGACGTATAATTAAAATGGGCAAATCTGAAGAATTCATGCACCTGTCATGACTGATTTCATTTTTATTTTCACAGCCACATCTGGAAGTGCCAAGTTGTTTTCTAACCATGCTTTTCCAGTCGGTCTGATACTTTTTTTTTTTTTTTCACAAAAGTAGCCCACCCCCTTCCCTTAAAAAAGAAAAACAAAAGGGAGCATTCAAGCATCTGTTTGCCATCATGCTTTATTTTGAAAAGATTATGAAGTGGAAACTATGTTCACTGGTGAGCTCACCTTTACTGCCATCATACATGCATCCCCCTGGGCTGGTGAAAATGAAGAAATATAAAGACCCCCGACTAGGTGAGTAAAGAGCAGCACACATCTCTGTACCTAATGCTTCTGTTTCATTAAAGGTTTTTTCAGCTGCAGGACTTGGGAGTGAGCAAACTTTCACCCACTGCACTGGGCGACATTAGACAGGAACAAAGGAACAGAACAAGTCAAATATTAGAAGAAAAACTCAATGAATTTGAAGAGTGTTTTTACAATCACCGTAATATGCATCACTCTTTATCAGTCACGTGCTGGAAAGAGTGCCTAATGTGTCAATTTTATTTTAAGTTCTGTAAGAAAAAAACTGACAAAATAATGTTACTTCCTGCAACACTTATAAGACCTTTAAAAAGTGTCTTGTTTGTTTCTTGAGTCCAAAAGAATCCAACTTCATCAAGAGTGCGTTACCAAGAAACAATTTATCTGACAGACAGTTTAGGCTCATCCACTGAAGCAGTTTTTATTGAGCCATATAACTACGCTGTCCCTTTGGCAACAACAGCAGGGAAAAACAAAATACTCTTCAACCCATCTTGTGGTGAAAGTATTGGCAGGACTGACTGGATGAAGCCGAACTTGGTCACTGTTCCAGAAAAAAAAAAAAAAAACATCATACAATTTGATTAATCTCTCCAAGCACATAATCTAGTCTGCTGTTCAGGGTGCACAGCTCTTCTCACCCCACCTCTGCACAGCAGATGCTGGCTAAGCTGCGATCGGACCAAGGGCACAGTAGCAAATACAACAAACCCAGCACTCAACATCACGACCTTGACTGAAGAGCGAGCTGACAGACGGGTCTTTCCATCTTTTCACAGTACTGAAAAGGGCTCGGTCCAATTACAGGCACTGGGAACATTGTCTTGTTAACTTCAGCTCCGACTGTACATTCGGGCAGCTTGGAGATCAAGTGCTCACTGGAGTTTAAATTGACAGAGCTACCTTTTCTGCTGTCACAGCCTCCTGTATTACTCCATCACTGGCAGGTGATGGAAGAGCAAACGAAAAAAAGCTGTCTGAGACATCTATGCAGATGTTGACGGCATCAAAGTCAACGTATTCTGACAACCTGACTCCTGTTAAGCAGTCTAGTAAAAACACACTAGAATGACAGAAACGCACGAAAGAGGTGGACACCTGCCATCGTAGTTAAATCTGGCTGCCATGACACTACATTAATAGCTCAAATAGCAAGCAAAAATACCACATTTCACTCGTTTTAAAATATAAAGATTCACAATAAAGAGAAACAAGTGCCATATTGCTAAGTGATTACATTAAAACTTTAAAAATACATTCAAACTGTGTAAATTAGAGCTGTCCGGTTCTGCAGAGGAAGAATACCAGTTAACGTTCAGTGAAAATTGTTGCAGCTTGGTGACACAGACAGGACAGGAGCTGTATCGATCCAAACTCCATCTGATTACTAATAAGGTATTGACCTATAAATGGCACTTCAGAAATGACAGCTACCAATATTGACCTTTAAAAGAGGAGTAAATATAAAAAGTCTATCTGAAAGCTCAGCACCGTTCAAGTGCCAAGAGGTCAATATCGAGACTCCATTAGAGACATTTAAGGAAAACATTCTCCCGGAGTAAAATACCACATTTAGCCATTTGGTTGAATAATCACACAAAGGAGGAATGGAATATCTGAATACCTAAAACAACAGGCAACGCAGGTTTGATGAAAATGCAGCTGCGAGAGGCGACCTAACTGTGCAGTCCAAGGCAATGAAATACGCCTGAGTGTTAATTGGAAACCTAGCACAACTGCTTCTTCACTCAAGCGTGTCATTGAAAAGGAAATAAGCACGAGCAGCAAAATATACAAAGGCATTCAGAGGATAAAAGAACGCAGCTCAGCACGGTTGGAGCAGGCAGATGAGATGACGCTAAATATACATCTGGCAACATTGTAATCTTAACACAGACAAATAGTCTTTTGTCTAAAAGTGTCCTCACAGCAAAAATGAAGTGCGTAATTTGTAGCATTAAGAAAACTATTGTGTCCTTGCGACCCATGAAGAAACTTGATGTAAATGTACACAATGTATTAAATGCAGGCGAGGAAATATTTCAAGTTTTCTTGCAGAAATTTTTAGCTTCTTTTGGTGTCAGCTGAAACGTGTGCAAGTATATACACATTTTTTGAACTGAGAGATTGTCTTGATCTTGACAGCCTCACAGGGTTAAACAGACAATGTGAATATTTAATTCTAGAAAACCTATTTAGGACATTTGTGCTTCACAAATGATTAAAAAATATTCTTTGGACTGTATTTTTATGTAGCTTTCAGGTATGCTGCTGCACCATCAATAAGCAGTTCTGGGACCACTACGATTGTCCCACACCCTACCCCCATCCCCTGACCTCCATTTCCCTGTTGGTCAGTTCACAGCAAATCCGTAAAGCCTCCCAGCATCTCCATGGTGACAGGCCTCAGTCGAGCAGATGGCCTCAGTGTGCTGCGCGGCAATTAAAGAGGGAGTGACGAGCAAGGAAAAGAAAGTGGGTCAGTATCGGGGGGGTGAAGGGCCTGCAACGTGCAGCTCCTCTCGGCCTCGAGCCTGTGCATGGCCGTGTGCATTTGTGCACTCGGCCATGCACACACATGTGTGTTAATGCATCAGTGCACCCCTTCCTGAGGTCTTCCCAGCAAAAACAAATACACACCCGACATCGGTCACAAAGCATTAGCAGTGTGAGAATAAAAAAGAGGAGCGAGGAGACAGGGAAGTGCAGCACAAAACAAACTGATTCTGAATTTGGTAAAAAAAAAAAACAACTTTCTTCAGAATTACACCGGCAAATCCTGCAACAAAATCAATGAGAGTAACCCTTCAAAGCTTAAATAGAACATGCAAAATCACCCATGTTTGAAATACCATTACCTGAGCCTTACTAACACTTCAAACAACTTCAAACACCAGATATGAAAAGCACTGATTGCAATATATAAGAGCAAATTAAAGTGGTTTTATTCTTCATTACTTTTATTATGTTTAGAGATGAATCTAGTCTGGCATCAAATTTCAACTTAGACCGATTTGTATTAAAAAGGTCAATTGCTTTATCACGTAAATTAAGGAAAGACATTATTAAACTAATCTGTCTGACAACGTGATTTTTAGATCATTACAGAGCTTTTAATTTAATTTACTTTATAATGTGTAATATTATTTGTACAATTTGGGGAAGTTCACTGGCTTCCCGCATAGAAAGAAAAAAGACCTAATGAGCTGTAAAAAATCGAATGAACTTTTTATTTGCTCGAGCCTTTTCTTCCAGCGAGCAGGCCCAAAGTGCCTAAACAGAACATCAGCCAAGAACACTATTTCAAGTCAAAGTAGAATCACCCTTGGAACATAGCCTTATTCAAGAACAGCGTGACTCGCTACTTACTCCCATCCCCCGCAGGGTCTGCATGTAAATCTCAATTCTCTCGTTCTCCTTTTCCTTTTTACATTTAGGCTGTTATTTTCCCCTGCGACTCTTTTCCACGACTCAGAGAGGAAGATACAATCCTTAAACCCACTCAGCAAAACTGTTTGAAACTCTGCAACCTAAAGGGTTTAAGTCTGCAGGGTTAGAAGCAGGGAGGTATTTTAAGAGTTTTATATTGAATTTCTGACTCTGACATTTGCTCCTTTTTAGCTCATGTTTTCAGTTTTGTAATCTCGACAAAGACTGCACAAAATGCTGGGAGAAACTGCAACTGCATCAATCTGAAATAAATATTTACTTGTTCTCTATGTGAGCAGAGCTTACAATCAGGGGAAAATTGGAGTCCAGTAACGGCAGGAAAATGTATTGTACACTGTGCATCCGTCAGACTGTGATCTATGAGGGCACTGGGTCAGTGAGTGGGTGTTATTGCCACTTATGAGAGCATAACTTATCATCACATACAACCTACATATGCTGGATGCATGGCTGAGCGAATGGGGGCCCTCGACACCCACAACCTTCTGTTTTTTCTGGCCAAATGTGACATTTGGCATCTTCGTGGGTGAACTGACAACTGCTGTGAACTACAAAATGGCCCCTTGTGATTCCTTTACTGGTATCGAAGCCCCTTTCCAGATTCCTGACTGGTTAATTCCACTCGCTATCCCAAAGCCAAAGAAGATGTCTGCTGCCAGAGTGGAAGCTCCCATGTGGAAACCTCTGGCAGAAGTTATTCAGTTGGAAGACATGCAGTGAAATACAGAAGCGGTGGACTAAGGGGTGTGGGTACAGCAGGCATTTTCTATGCAACTGTTCTGCATTTGAAATATGTACCTTCAAGAAAAAATAGCACAGTAACCCAGACAAAATGTCAAAGTCAAGTGGTAATAAGATTCAGGTCAACTATTACCTAAATCTCCCGCTGACCTTCAATAGAAGTTCATTTTTTTCCTCAAATTGAACTTTGGCCAAAGTAAACCAGGGGGATTTAACTTGACACAGACTGTTTTTAACATCATCTCTGTGTTGCATTTCTAGATATGGGATACTTTTGGGCAATATTTTTTGTTTTGTTCATCAGACTACAGCAAAAGAAAAAGAGTGTTGCACTAAAAATGTCTTAAAGCTTTATTTACTTAATTTTTTGCTTAAATTTTGTAACTTAGTTGTTAAAACAATGGGTACTTTATATTTCATAGTACTTCATACATAGTGTTATAGGTCTTGATAAAGCAATCAGATGTAAACTTTCTATCTCAGATATACTTTTTTAAAACAGCTTTTATTAATATCTACTAGAACCAAATAACAGAAGGCCCCAGAGAGTCGTGTCATGCCAGGTTGTCCATTTTTCAGGTAGTCTGCAGCAGATTTTTGGACATGGATCTCATGTTTGCAGAGTTTGTGCATGCCTTGTCCTTGTGATTTTGGTTTGCTCAATGTTCATTTAGGTAGCTCCTAATAAATGTCAGCAATAAAACAACAGAATGTAATGTTCCCAGATTGTTTTTCCTTCTAGATGATGTAGTGTATGTGATGTAGCGCAGTGCTTTCCGATGAGTAAATATAGTTTGAGCACCATGCAGCCTACAGCTTTGCTTTGATGCACAGAAGAGTTTAAAAAGGTGCAGTGCTGACGCATGCAAGCATAGTCTGTTGTAGCTCCAGATGAAGGGATAAATAGGGCAACTCTCTTTAGTTTGGATGAAGCTGTGGCTGAGATAACTCACCTATGAAGCAACACTCTTTAACACATATTTGTTTCTACTTTTAGCTGCATATTTTTGCAAAACCAGCTGAAGAAGGAAGTGGACTCACAGTAAGGAGGAAGCCATTTGGCACACCTGACTTTCAGAAAACGAAAGTGAGATTTAGGTTTTGAGGAACTAGATCCATTGGAACAGGAGGTGAGCAGTATATGTATTTATTTTAAATAAAACTGAAAAAAAGTGTCAAAATCAGGTTCTTGATATTATTCCACTTACAGTTCAGGCTGGTATTAGACAAAGCGTTTGCTAGTAAAAATGGTTTACTGGAGATATTTTTTGTTATTGGTGAAAGGACTGTACATACCAGAATGGGCCTTGAAAACAGATTTTTACGATTAGAATCACCTGGTTAGTTTGTCTCGAGTGAAGTAATCCCAACACCAGAGTCCTTGAGCAGAACAAAATAAATTGCATATCCACTAAAAGCCAAAGTTTAGCAGCTAAATGCACTCTGCATCTGAAATTTAAATTTTAATAGATTATTGATCATCCAAAATTTGGACTCACCAATTTGCTGAGGTCAAGAATACATACAGAAAAAAAATACTGTTAAATAACACCTAACAGGCCATTTCAATGTGAATTGTTTTTTAAAAGAAATGTAATTAGTCTTTAATTCCCAACTCTGACCATTTGTAAGTGAGAGTGAAATGAAAAATTGGAAGAAGAAAAATAAAATCACTGAAAAAGAAAGAGCAGGACAGTGTGACTGATTTTTTTATTTATTTAACTTATCTTAAAGTGTAGGGTAATATATTTATCTGTGCATGTAAAAAAGGATGCTTTAGCTCGGGTCTGTGTGACCACTGTACATCTTTTACTGATTAACATTTCAGAGGTTCAAGATGGCTGCCATAGCCAACTGCCCTAAAAAATCACTAAACTACCAAAAAAACACATTACATTTTACAGATATTTACCTGATATTTGGTGTGGTAGGATGTGAGACTGATCTCCAACATATATTTTGAGTGCTGACAGATTGTGCAAAATCTTAGTCTAAAATGTTGCCATTAACTATTTGGAGTCAACTTTGTCTGTTAGCAAAATACCTCAAGATCTGAGTGGATTGTAATGAAACTGTCAGAAACTAATCGTTGGATGTAAATCTGTAGCTGTTTTACTTTAGGAGTCAATTCAACTCAAGATGGCGCCCACAGTTAGTCAACTTTTATTACAGTAACAGTTGAGAATTATTCACAACACATATACATCTTGGGATATCTCACGAGATCACGCATAATGCCATTTTCAAGGTCTGACCAAAATGGCTACAACTCTGTCTTTTCTCAACACATGATCTTAGTTAAAACCTCTGCCTTCAAGGAATTCTAGGCTTTTCATTCTTCGTGTTTTAGGGTTTATTGTGAAATAAAACGATGGGATTTTCTTGTGTCGTGGACAAATTTAGTTATTTCATTATTTGTCATGAAACTTACAGCCAGGACGATTGGCAGAAGCATAAACTGGGAAACTGGGAATGTTATGAGATGTAATTGTTTAGAAGATCTAAATTTCACAAAACTATTTGGCCACATAAACATGTAGGGGCACGATATGTGTTTATTATTGAGTCTTCCTATAGAATAAACCCTGCAAACAAAATTAATCTGTGATGTTTGATCTTCTCCATTTCTCCTAATTTAAAGTTTATGTGCATGAAAATAGAAACAAAAACAGTCAAGAAGCAGAATTAATGATGCTTTTTGTAGGTTAACTTCAATCTTGCTAGCACTGAAGAGCAATGGGAAGCCCAGCGTTGGTGTGATGCAAGCAGAGAAACTAATAAATATTCACATATAAACAATTGAACTCCTTTCATATTGAGAAATTGTCTGTAAAGCTGATCGTAGCATGGAGCGGAGAGACACGCTGAGTGAAATATGAGCTGACCTGTTATCAGTCATATTTCACGAGTCCTTCTGCACAGGACGAGGGCACTAAGGAGCTTTCCGCAGAGCTGCAGCACACTGGGAGCTTAGCTTTATGTCAGGGAGAATAAATAAACCTGTGTTTGTGTTTTATAAGACACTCCCCCACCCCTTTCATCCAACCACCGGCACTGTTGCTGCACCCCTCCTTCACCCACTCCCATTTACAACCACGCTGTTGCTTTGAAGCACAGTCGGCTCCCAGAGAGATATCAGCGCAGAATATTAAATGAGCGAACACCATCACTCATTAAAAAGGGAAACATTTCATGAAACAAACCCCCTTTTGTAGCGAGCGCTAACCAAGCCACCATTCAGCGCGCATCACTCTCAAAACACAGAGCGAGGAAAACGGAGAGAGGAGACAGAGCGAGAGGTTAAATAAGGGGGTGGGAGCAAAATTTGCAAAAAGTAAAAGACAGGAAGGAAAAGTTGGTGCAGGAGATCAGCTCTGAGCCTCGTGAGAACCCAAATGATAACGGGCATTTTGAGACTGCTTTCAATGTGAACATTTCTGCAAAGACGGATTGAAACTCTGCCAAACTTTAGAAATGTTCAATATTTTCCATTGGAAATCTTCTGCAAGTTATGATTAGATTTCAGCTTTACTCTTAGAGGCACTTATGAACAGAAGGCATTTTCAGTCATGGGGCGGTAAAATTTATAGATATTATTTTTTTAAGGCGGTGTGGTGGTTCTGACCTTGACATTAGACAAAGTCTGTGCAAACATTTAGTTTTTAATAAACTGACCTGTGTGAGAAAACAAATAACATTTTTATCAGGATTTACGCAACGAAAAACCACCTGAAAAAACTTTTATAACAACAAAGACAAAACAGAACTATCTCATATAAATGATTCAAGATCCCAGTTTTACTGTTTCTAATACACAGATGTTTGCTTTAAATATCCTGTGGATTTTCATAAATATATTATCCTGCATTTCATACAATTAAACATTCATCCTGCACATGTACAATCATGTTTCCTGCAATCAGTTAACCAACAACAATAAATAACATGTGTATATATTCTCCTGTCACACCGAGTTGTTCTTTGTTTGTTTCATTATGTTTACAGTTCACTTGCTCATGTTTTATTTACCCTCATGTTAGATTAGCGAAGCTCTGACACAATGAGCGCAGGAAGAGTGGGCGCAGGGAAGAATTACTTCTTGCAACATGGCGACATGCAAGGCAGGGATAACAGGTAACGTGTTGCACATCGGTTCCAGATGCAGAACAGTTTTTGAATTTGGAAACTTGACTAGTTTTCAGCTTTCAGATTAGTTTTATTTTCACGGCAGAACTTCACAGCAAAGTCATCTCAAGACACTTTACAAAAAAGAAAGGTTATATTTGTGTTTGATTAAATACAATCCAATTAAATTCGATATATATCCAAACTAGTCGAAAACAACAATCCAGTTACTTTTGGTTTTAGTTCAAATATAAAAAGAAAAAAGACTTTTTGCTTTAGTTTCAAGGTTCAGGTGTCTAGTTTTTATATATAGAGTCTATGGGTCAAACCAAAATACTGTAACAAGCTTTGATTCACGACATAAACTGCTGGAATTTCAGTAACATTTAGATGTTTTTTTAACACATTTCGATTTAGTTAGATGCTATAATAATATTTAAAGTCTTGAGCTATGCAATATTGTAGGCCTACTGTCTAATTAAATCACCAGGGATTTTCTGCTGCCCATATATCAGTTATTTTTGCTGTGAAATATTTAAAACCTTACACTGAAAATGATCAAATTTTCAACTGAAGGCATAGAAGAGAGTGGTCGTAGCTCTCAGGAAGGATCTTGGAGCTAATGTTTAATTTACTGTCTTTCCTGGTCTACTTTGTCAGCCAGCTGAACTGATTTATCAGTTCGACCCAAGACGGTGGAGGCAGAGCTGCGGGCCAGCTCTTGTCAACGGACTGCAAAAGTCAGCACAAAATTCAACTGAGACAAACAACAAAAGACATGGCAGCAGCATCAACTAGTTTATCAAGTTTTAAAATGAGTCCACCTCGACTAGTCGACAAGATAAAAACCAAGAGAGAAATTTAAAGTTGTTTGTCATTTTGAGCTGGCTGAAATGAACAGAACAGAAAAGAACCAAACATCACAACCAATTTTGTCACTTCGAAGGAATACGTTCTATCAAACTGATTAGTAATGCCAATGACTCGGTTTAAAAACACAGCAATGACAACCTTCCAGAATCCATTAGTTTCTTTTCTTACACTCAGACTCAGCGAGTTGTTCAAAAAGTGCTTTCCAGCTCTTCGTTGCTCTATAATGGAGGAACATCAGCCCAGTTCCCTGCTGTAAATTGACTTTTTCAGGCAGTCACACAGGGAGGTGGAAGCTGAGAAGATCAGATCTGCCGTATTGTAAAAGGCACACAGCCTTGGTTGAAAAGGCCAGGAATTATCCACTCTCTCAATCCTCAATCAGATCATGACTAAATGCCCCAGTTGTAAAGAACGGTATACCCATATGGCTTCTTCTCCTAAACCAGTGAAGCAGAAAATACAAGAGAACTGCATGAAAAAACAGCAAATTGATGCAGTGAACGACTGCGTTCTACTCAGACAACAGCTTGAAAAAGATAAAGAAATAGAAAACGGATGTAGCTCTTGTAAGAAAAATACTGTATAATATGTTTTTAACTGAAATGAATAAGCAGAAGCAATAGTTACTGTGCAGTAAGAGAAAATGTCTACAAGCTATTGGTAAAACAAGATGATCTCACATGAAAGTAGTCAGTATCATTCCTACATGTGAGCTTATTTACGTTTTCTGCTGAGATTTACATCTACTCAGGAACCATCCTAAATCTATTTTAGGATCTTATACAAACTATTTGACTAATGGAAAGGAAAAAATGGAACAAGTGTATTTAGTCAATTCAGTTATCATTCTCAAGAGCCAAAGAGGAATTTAACCATTTAATCTCCAGACAAGGATCAGCTAAATAAGAATGAAACTCGACAGATTAATGCCAAATCAGAAAAGCTCAGGGCTATATTTGAGCCCCGTTATTGATTTTCTTTGCTGATGCTGCGATTTGAGTTGAAACAGAGAAGAATCTCGAGGATTTAAAGTATAAAATTGCAGCTGTAACTTGCTGATAGATGTGTGTTACTTCCTGATCCGACATGATGGCTGTCTGATGTGGAGACAGAGTCGGAGCAGGGAAAGACATCTGACAGGCATTACTTTATAACTGCCAAAGACAACCCGTGCATACGATACTGGACTGTGTGTTCAGACTAATCAAGCTATCTGGTAACTTTAGACAGCTGGTTTCCTGAACAAGCATGACTGCTGATATTCGACTAAATTTCCACATCCCCCTAAAATAGCTTCATTCAGTCAATGAGGTCCCCATCTAAACTATTTTATCATCAGAGAGGCAAGAGATCAAGAGCTGTACACTCTTCAGTCAAAACCTCAGAATCCTGCAAGCAAACCAGACTCCTAACAATAGGAAATGAAGTCAATTTAACATTTATTCAGTCTTTAATCCTGCATTCTGCAGTCTTTAAACCCTAATTGTGCAGTTTTCCACATGCAAGAAACACTGTTTTGCCATAACCTTTCCATTATTTAGTGGTTCTTCCCATGTTTTATTCAACTATTTTGTGATACGCAGTCTTTATGCAGAGACCACAGGGGTCGGTGATGATGAGCAACATGAAGTTGAAAAGAAAAAAAGTGCTTCTTTGATCAACTAATGTGGTGTATAGAATGGAACTTTAAAGAGAAGAAACTGCTCATGAAATTAATGAACAGCCACTCCATTTCTACAACCACAGCCGACACAAAAAAGGAATCTAAGCTTTACAGAGACATTTCACGTGGTGTTCTGAGGAGGATTTGCTAAAGAGCTGACAGTAGAACCACAATGAGCTAAATGAGATGAAGTTTGAGTGGCCAAGTGCCTCAGTTAGTTCCTACTGCAAAAGGCAAAGCTTAATCTTCTGTCAGCTTCCCTCAAGTTGGTCTCCCAGGACTCGCAGTGCTCTCACCCATCCATCACCTCAGCAGGGACCAAAGGGAGACTCCCCGAAGGACTGAGGATCAAAGCAATTTGCATTCAAACTAAAACCATCAAGGCCCAACAATCCCATAGTGACACTCTTCATTTCATTTATATCACAACTGTCATCCAAGTGAAAAGCAAAATGACACGAAGCAGCAATTACAGTTTTCTCCAAAAGGAAAATAAATAAAAAAAGAACAAAGTGAAAATGGTAATTACGATGTTCGAGGCCACGAGTGTTTCCTCCATGACATACAAGCGGGTGACAAATTAAGGAAAACCCTGAGCACATGACTGAAGAAACAACAAATGCAGGTGCTTCCACACAGGTGCACTGTATGCTACAATTATGCAATTAACATCCGCTCGTGCTCTGTGGTTTGTATGGTATGAAAATGCAGAACAAGCCAAATTGAGTCAGAGTTCGTATCAAGTTAGTGAGCGGAAATATGACTTTGAAAAAAGGTTTGTTGTTGGGGATCATAGGGCAAGAATTTCCATTTTGAAGGCTATTCGACTGGCTTTTAATTAAAGTTATATCTGTATTCCAATCTATAGGAGAGAAATCAGTAAAAGGGTTTGAGGTCAACAGAAAACACTTGACTGTAATGTGCATACCATAGTGTGGTGCCTAGGGGAAAAAGATAAAAATCTGTCTTTCGATTTTCATCAGGTAACTAAAAAATATCAGTGCAGGATGTTCTCAGACTTTAGGCAAGAACACTTTGTTGATATTTGTGAGATAGTAGGAATACAGTACTGAAAATAAAACCCTTTTTTAGTGGCTGTGTTTGAGCATGGTAGGAGCATTTTAATAGCAAGGTTTGGATGCAGGTTTTTTGAGTGATGGTCTTTACCCTGTGGCAAAATCTTTTCCGATTTGGAGTGGTCTCTTTCAAGGTTTCAAAAGTTCGACCCAAAAGGCACGAGCTCCCTGCCTGAATAGTTTGATATGTATGAAAATAGTGTAAATCTTATGTTCTGCCTTTGCAGTCGCTAGATCTCAACCCAACTGAATACCAATGAGAGATTCTGTTAGGGCGTGTAGGACAGTGCTTCCCAATACCATCATCAAAAAAAAAAGAAGGAAGGAAGAAGTATCACACCCTTGAGGAGGTGTTCCAGACACTTGTAGAATTTATGCCAAGGTGAACTGAATGTTCTCAGCATGTTGCAACCCCACACCTTAATAAGAAATCTCACATTGGTTTGATGCTCAACTTCAATGTATTTCAACACAAATTTTCTTTCAACTATTTTTAAACCCCCTGACTCTACAATCAATAAATCGAGTTGTATGACATTCCAAGCACAAAACAGCTTTATGTTCTCCGTATGAGAAACAAATACACAGCGTTGTGGCAAAACGTGGCCATTTGTTACAAGCCAAAATTAGGTGCAATATGTCAGGTTTTGGCGACAAGTTGTCCAGCCCTAAATGAGTGAAACAAGAAAGCTGTGTATCAAAACCAAAACAGGAAATATCCCTTTAGATACTGCTAGACATCCAAGAGGAATTTATTTGAGTCTTCATTAAATGTTACACAAAAAAGCAACAAAATGATTTGAGCTTGAAAGCTTACAAATGATTACAAAGTCAGACAAAATCATTTCCAACACTGGTTAATGTTGCATTCAAAGTTGGTGCACATCCACCCGTCAAAGTTAATTTCACAAAAGTTAAGACTAATTAAGACAAGGAATATAGCTGGAAAGTCTCCTTACATCACTTGGAAGAGTTACGTCAATACAGGCTGGTATGGCACCAGGACCCATAGATGGAGCCAAGCCATGAATAACCACCTGGTTGCTAACTCAATTCACACTCAATTAAATATCAGTCTGGAATACAGGAGAGACTGAGTGCTCATATAAAAGTGCAGGAACAGAGCTGCCGTTGTTACTCACAGATCCATTATATTCAGTGTTCCTTTTATTTGATCATCTATTTGGCAAGCAGCTCCGAATATTTCTCTGTTTATGAATCTGGCACTGCTTTGTTTTCCACAAAATGGCCATTACCATGACAAGCACAAATGGTTTTACCTTGTGCATAACTGCAACAGGCTTTTTTTTTTTTTTTTTGCTGCTGCTCACATTTTTCAGGGGCTTTTTCATTTGTTTGTGTCTTGGTAATGAGGGTAGAGTTTGTGGCATGTTGTATATCAATTAGGCCATCAAAGACAAGAGGGCATTTATGGTAATGCCCTTTAACCTCAGGGTGAAAGACCAAATTCTTGTTTTTGCATGTCAAAAGGAGATAAGTCCAAACAACTCCTAAAGTAAAAAAAAAAAAAAAGAAAAAGAAGCTGCTCTTTTCTTGAAGATGTCTGAACAGGCTAATTATGCAGTCACTTTGGTCTCAAATAAAGAAAAGAAAGAAGCATGAAGTGTATACAAACGATTTCTAATTATGCTTCAAATGCAATTCTGCTCTACTCAAATCAAAAATTTCCAGGATGCTAAAAGGGCACCTTTAGAGACATTTTCCACACACTTGATTGAACAGCATCAAAAGATTTCCACCGTGAATCCCAAGGGAACGAGTTAATCCTGATCTTCTCCACAAGCAAGGGGATCATCTCAATATAAATCAGACAGGGCTTTTGATCAAAGTATTCAATCAGTCTTAAACACATGACCCCACAAGGAGCCTCGCTGCCAACAAGGTCAGTATCTTGGTTGTTCTCAAGCTCAAAGGGACTAAAAAAATACTCCACGAGGAAAGGTTTATTAGACTAAAAAGGGATGTGCAAGTCAAATCAGCAAAACATTACATGAAGTAAACAAGCTGCAGCCTGTCAGAGAAAATGAGGCCATCACAACACCATCTGATTTTTCTTGACCCTCTTCCATTTCTTTCTTGAAACGGAGACTCTAGACACCAACTTACAAACCCAAGCTGTAAACAAACCAGCATAACTTTCAGCTCAGCCTTAAAAAGCCCTTCAGCATAATGGATCACAAACACGTACGCACATGTCTCCTTGTGGGCCTGTTTTGTTTTCCAATTAGAGCTTGTCAATATAACCTGAATAATGATGCTCCATCCAATAAGTCAAATAGGCCTATTAGGCACGTGGTGAAACAATCAGACCCACTTTGGGGAGCTTTAATGTCAGGATGATCAATGTCAAAATATCACTCCATTCATCCATTTATCAAACACCACCCAAACAGGCCCATCCCTTTTTTCCCCTCAGGAACCGGTGTCAGCGTAGTGCAGTGGCATAGCAAGAAATTAATTTACAGGTGGGTCTGACTAAAAGTATGTGGGCCTCAAAATTTAACAAAATTTTGAAATACATGGAAAATGTTTATTTGTATCTTGTTCCTGCTGTCTGTAGAAATATACTTTATCCCTGCAGGCTTTATATTTAAACCAATCTACTTTTTAATACTAATACTTGAACAAACTGCATAAAATGTGGTTTACTGGATCACTATCATTTACATCTTCTAGTCCGCAAAATAACAACAACATGTAACTTCCTATCAATCCTTCACCTCTGATGTCATTTCTTGTTGCTAATACAAGTGTCATCTTAACTTGTAGGTTTGCATAAAAATTGTTTAAACTGAATCATGATTAGCTTTAGATATCTTGCAGAAAACGTTTTATTTTTCTGCAGCTGTTTCAACATTTTATGTACTTTAAGGTACGATCAAGTTAGCTAGCATGCTAACCACCCATTAACATCTAATGACAAATACCAACCCAAAAAAACTTGCTTTGAACAATCTAAATCAGAAAAAAACAACCCTTCTGGTTGAAGATTTATAAATATTTGAGCTGAAGACTATTTGAATAGTTAAATTAAAACTCTTTGTGTGCATTTATAAAACTCAAGGCCTGCAAGCTAACGTAGCTACCGGCTACTCTGCTCCTGTCAGTAAGAAAATGCACTTTTGAGACAAAAATAAGGTCCAACACAAGGAAGTACCTATTATTTAAAGAATTTAGATTATTTCCTTTAACTGAAATTGTAGAAGCTTTGTTTTCTGTTTATTAAAGCACACAGAAAAGACCCAAAGAAGAAAAAAAGAGAATTGTAAGTAGTTTGATTTGATTGGATGGGCCATGGCATAAACTGTGTGGGCCTAGGCCCCCTCCAGGCCCACCCGTAGCCTCACCCCTGGTGAGGCGGATAGACAAATGTCATCATCTCACTCTTCTTCTGAAATACCATAAAATAATGAGTGGAAACAACAAAATTGCTTATATTTAATTCATAACTTTAAATATAACATGGAGTGATACTCTACAATCCTCCCAAACCAAATAATGGGTTTACATGGCTGCTATTTTTGCACAGATCTCTATGTTCTTGCACATAGCTTTTTATTGCACAAGTTCTCAGTATTCTTGGATGGAGTTTAATTTTTATGTTTTGCTGTTGTTAATATTTTTAATGAGCATTCTGTGTGTTTTTATTTGCCTGTCACTTTGCTTCAGATACACAGGAACTTCCTCAATGAGTCACAAATGAAGGATTAGTCTATTCTTTTCTATTGAACTGCCAGGCAGGAGGTAACATGTTTCAGTTATCGTTCCAAAGCCCTGTGTCTGATCAAGTTGCCGTTTAAATGAATTATTGAAAACTTCAGACACTGCTGGCCTTCGCATGACTCGCACATGTCGCCATCTGCCTGCTGACAGGGTAAATTCAGTTTTTGGCAGCTGAATATGTATTCTGCAGCCGTTTGAAGTGGGCTGGATTCTAACACAGGAGAAAACACACACACACACACATACACACTTTCCAATTTTCTCTCACACCTTGTTGCAAAACCATAAAGCGTGCAATCAAATCGATCCACACATTAAGCATCCGTCATTAAGGACAAATCCTGCTGCACAGACACACGTACACTGGCTGGGCACGGGGGAGGGGGGGTCATGGTGGAACAAGGCAGATGATTCCCTGCTGATGTCCGTAGATTACTGCGGCTTACCTGGGACGTGCAGCGCCAACAGGAGTGCCCATATCCCCGCGCACAGCAGAGCCATGGCACCTCAACTATCCGGACCTTGTCTGAGAACCTGAGAGCGGGTGGGGGTGAGGGGGGGAGTGGGGGGGTCAGGCTCACTCGAGACGACAAAGACCACGCATGCAACTTCTGCAAATCCCACTTGGGCACAAACTCCCCTCGCAATGAGCCCCAGGAGACTTTTCGCAAAACTACAGGCTCGGCGGCGCGCCTCTCCCGTGCCAGAGCATCAAATTCACGTCTGCGGCGGCTCTCTTCTGCGCTTGGCTGGCTGATTGAAGAGTTTGCGCTGAGGAAAAATAAAAAAAAATAAAAAAAAATACTGTCCGGGGTGTCCCCTCCTGAATGAGATCCAAGCGGCTGCAGAGCTGCAGGTCACTAAAAGAGATTTTATTTTTTTGAGCAGATATAATCAGAAGTGTTGGTTTTCTCCTCCAGCCTTTTGTTGCTCCATCCACCGCAGCGGCTGCTCAAGTCTCTCCTTCTTCCCTCCGCCTTCCAGTGCTGTGGATCAGAGGTGAAGTGGGCGGGAGGTCCTCGATCGATGCTGCGCTGGGAAGTTTCCAACACCGGGAGAGTTACTCCGAAACGCAGTGGCTTTTATGAAAAACTTCCGGCTCGGAGCTGCCACTGCACCTAACAGATCAGCGTCCCCGTTTCAGTTCCGCAAGTTCCCGACTCCTCCTGTCTGTCCTCTCTTCTTGCCTGCAGCCTCCGCCGGTGGGAGAAATCTGCACTCCCCACCCGGCCGATCTGAAGTTGCTGTGACTCTAGAAATCCCCTCCGCGCGCGCACACACACACGCGCAAACACGCGCACTTCTCGCCGTCTTTTTCTGGTCTCGGCTGAAACGCTGCGTCCCGCTTTGCGCAGATCTGCCACCACAATGTGTTGCTGCCTGCCGCTCGGGCTTTGGGAGAGATCGGGATCGGGTGACGCGCTTGGAGGGGGGGAGGAGTCTGGATTTCTGTCCTGCACAAAGATAAAGCGTCGGGCAGTCATGTGGTCCAGCAGCAGGGACCCCCAGCTCTCCATGCATGTGCAAAACGAAGGGAGCAAAACAAAATAAATAAAATAAAATGCATGAAGGACGTGAGTTCGCAGAATAAACCGAGCGGGAATGACAAGATGAGAATCTGCAGTTCCCAAACAGATTTGGCTTCTGATTTAAAAATTACAACAACAAAGACTGGAGAGCCTAAATATGCTTGGCTGAACAACCCAAACACTGCTATTGCTTTGTCTTATTAGTGGTATTATTTGTAAATATTACTGTGGAAATTTGCTTGACCCCCAACTGAGTGTTCTGTGACCCACAGTAGGGCCCCGACCCCAACTTTGGAACCACTGCATGAAACAGGACAGAAAACCATAATTTTTAAGAAGTATTCATTGTAATACCCTGAAGACTGGAAGAAACAAATGCCACATTTTATTTAATCAATGGTTAATGTGTCCTTAACATTTGTGAATGGCTGCCAGTTACTGCCTGCGATTGTTTACCTACAGAAACAGCTGAAGTGACTGCAATTAGGTCAACAATGGTGATGTCCATGGAAGAGCCATTTGGGATGGAGAAGTCTAACAGTTTTTGTGTTTTGGTGTGTATTTATGCTCGGATTTGTCAAGTCAGGTAAGCATATAAAAGTGCTTTGCTTGCATTGAATATAGACCCACATTTCAGAATTTAAATATCTGGAAAACTACTGGAGTAAACCCTTTCTGACTGCACCACTGGATATAATTCAGAATCACCTTTTTTATGTTTGACTTCATAGTTTGCAATAAAAACCTTTGACTGAGGTTTTATGGGAAAAGAGAAACGAGAATTAAAACCAGAAGTAAAATTGTGCTGGCATATTACTTACTTCACATATCTAACTATGAATATTGAATTTAATGTCTCAGCAGCTGAGAGTCAATCACAATACGTACTCCAAGCTCTTACAGGTCATGCGAGATCACTCAAGATATCACATGAAATCAAGATAATGTTATTTTGAAGTTTGACTAAAACAGCAGAAGCTGTTATTATTAAACATAAGATGATCTTAGTCTAAAACTGTAACATGAAAGGGAACGTGCATTCCTTCAAGGGATGCTATGCCTTTAATTGCTTCTTAGTTATTAATGCCCCCCCCCCCCCCACACACACACACATTTCCTTTAGGTTTAGAAGTTTTGTTCAGTAAAAGTACATAATTTGGGACAAACTCTCTCAAATGTTCACTATGAACCATATTGTAATTTTCTAATGCTCCTCCCAAGCCAGTTTGCAGGCAGTGATCCAAGACAGCTTCATCAATCATTATAACCATTAACTGCAAATTGATTAAGTAATTGACACTCTGTACATTTCTGTGTGAGCAGGAAACCACCACGCTTCCCCTCAATGGCGCCTGCAGCAACCACACTGAGAGCTCTTGTGAACCACAAGCTTAATAAACAACTCAGGAGTAGAGAGAGCTAAATTATGATCCAAGTGGTTATGTATTTGTAGTGAAGTCACATTTTGTAAATTAAACGCAGGGGAAGCGATGCTGGCAGAAAAATAACTTATTACGAGTGTGTGTTTGTGCATAGGAGGAGATAGATTTTACCTCCTGAACCATCTGTGAATGCACGCTAAATATACATCACCCACATCTCCTCATTTTCTTCTGCTTCCTCAGCCAACTCTTCCTTCCATTCTCAAGCATCCAGGCAGGATCAAGGCTGAAGGTAGGAGGCAAATAAACAGGAGGATGAATGTGATAACACTTCCCTCTTGTGGACATTGGTTCTTCTGATAATTAAAACAGACTAGGAGTGACGTCCTCAGTGCTGCAGAACTGGTTTGTCTAAGTCTTGTCTTTGGTCATAAAATATGACCTAAACCGCAGGATTCTCTATTGAGCAACAAGAGAATTATCCTATAGCATTTCAAAGTAGATAGAATATGCCGTTAAACAGGCCCGAAATCCACTTAAATATGATAAAACCAAACAGTTGCAATGGAAATATACAAATAAACAGACGATTTGACATTCTGTTTTATCAAATGCAAAGCAGCAAAGGTAAAACAAAGCATGCTGCTGCTTGAAATTCTACAAGCTTATCCCACAGAAAAGATTTAAACAAATGTAATCATGTCAGCAGAATGTAGTTTGCAGCCAAAATGTATTACTGTATATTGACAAAGTACATACAGAAAATGGAAATTTGTGGATATCACACATGATAGCAGAGATAGGTTCCAGGGTTTCAAATAAAATACACAGCATGAGTTAACAATGTCATTCTTTTCTGCGTTTTATCATTTGGAAGATGATCACTTCATGCTCTAAACCTTGAAAGGTCAGAGCTGCAGCAGGCTGATGTACTGGAAGACAGAGTAAACAGAAGTAGACCTGGAACATTTGAATGTGTCAAGGAAGAGAGGATAAAATCCTCTTTTTTCAAGGGCAACTTCCTCAGGTGTGCCCCCGAGCAAAGCGTGAGAGGCCAGGGTGCTCACTGGACGCAGTGGCTGGCTGGAGAGGGTGAAGCTGCATGAGTCGAATCTCAGCTGAGGAAAAGCTTCCAAGCTCAGCCAAACTCCCTGTGACAGATAATGGGGTAGAAAACTTCAGGTTTGCCCCTTGCCTTTTGTGCATTAACTCCGTTGCCCCCTTCATCGAGTGGCTGAGATGATTGATTTACAGGCGAGCTGATGAAATTTGATACACTTGCTCTGAACTACTGACTGTGCCAGAGCTCAAGGCTCAGGCCCGAGCTGCTGAGGAGATAAAGGAGCCCTCCTGCATAACAATGTATATCTGGAGATGGGTAAGAAAAAGTGAAAGGCTAAACCATAAAGCAACAGATAAAGATTCCTCTCATTTCTGTTATTACACTATAGTTTGAAGATAGCACCATTGACCTTGGTAGATTTATTTCTTTGAAGCTAAATTAGACACTTCTTTTTCTTTTTTTTTCTTTTTTATAAAAGACGCATTAAAAAGAGACAAGAAAGACTTTTTTAAAAATGCCATGCCTTGTAAAAAGATACTAGTATGCTATCCTATTCACTTTATTCTTAGCTTGATCCAGTGCAGTTCTGCACTGCTTCCAAATTGGAAATCTGATTACAAAACTGCCACATGCTGTAAGCGTTGTCACTCCCCACCTGCATACAGCTGTCAAAACAGGAGTAACAGGCTCAGCTCTGTGAAAGGGTGGAAAAACAGTGAAAATAGTAGTGATTTTTGACCCAGTCGCAGTTCTGTAGTGCCCCTTCTGATTCACATCCACCACCGAGAGATGAAGAAAAGTTGAAGCTTTAGCAAGAAAAGGTCTAAACTTCAACAAAACACCAAAACGGGGAACTGTATTTTCACTTTTTTGATGGGGAAACCAATAGACCAGAATTTTTTTAATTTTTTATTTATTTATTTCTGAATGGTTTCACCACTTTGAGTTTGCTGTCAGAAACCTTAGAGGGTTCTGTAATGATGAACGTTCAAGTCAAGTTTATTATTGTTCTGTCATAAAAGTTGTCCCTCCTGCTGACAACCAAGAACATTTCATCTTCTAACTGTGAGGATGATTGCTGTCAAAAATTTAAATCAGTTGATTTCAAACCCACTTTTGTTAATTATTTATTTTCATCTTTTGTGGCTTTTAGTGGTTGACTGGTCTAGCTGCTCAATATACACACAACTTTCATTTTTCAATTTGTATTCTTCATTTTCAGTTTATTATATATCACCAGCTAACAACAAGTTATTTCAAGGAACATACATAAAAGCAAACAGATCCAGTCCAGATCCGTCTGCATGCTGTTCAGTTCAAAATTTATTCCTGTGCAATTCAGTAACAACTTAATCCATTACAATCTCATTCAAATTCAGTTAAATACAGTCTTTTTGACACCAGCATATTTTTGTTGCCTTATTTTATGTTTAAGATGAATTTACTTATTGTATGTAAAAAGGGTCCATTGCCTAAGACTGGCTCGGACTCAAACAATATTTTAAAGACAACAGAGTGAGGAAATGTGGTCAGAATGTCGTGAAATCATCTAAGCTTACAACAACACAACTAAGGGAACAGATCAAGATAACCCAAGCCAGCTGTGACTATAAGATTCTGTTAAAAGGAAAGTTTTAAGCCCAGTTTTAAAATTAGATAGGGTGTCAGACAGAAACTGGAGTCTGATCACTGAAAGCGCTGCCTCCCATTTTATTGTTTAAAAAAAAGACCAACCTTGCCACTTTGAATGTATGAAATGTGACAAATTATTATGTAAATATGACAAATCTTATGGCTAATGTGTGCTAACATTTTACTGAAAGGGAATCAAAAAGCACACGAGTGGAAGTTCTGTTTTACTGCAGGGCTTTGCTGCCTCTTGTGTTATAGACAATAAATTACATTAAAGAACTAATAATGCCAGAGAATTCTGAGGTGTTTTAGAGTACACTGATCCTGAGGAAGGCCTAAGGGCAGAAACACCAATATAATAAAGTTTTATTAAGCAGTACTTATTTGAAGCTAGAAATTGTGACACTCTCTTTAGTTTTTCATTGTTTTCCAATAGATCAGAATCCCCTTTCTACTGCGCAAGACAAACGTGTTGCCAGGCATGAGAAAAAAAACAGGTTTAAGCTGAAGGTTTTTGGTCTTTAAGCATGGAAATGATCTGACATATTCATCCAACGACACAACAGAACAACTGAAAGGGAAACGGCACACTGGGCAGCACGAGTTCTGACACAAACCAGGCTGAAAACCTTTGAAGAGAGCTTCAGTTTTTCCATTTGCATAAAAAGCACTACAGCAGCATTATAAGAGTTAGATACGTACAAAAGGACAATGGCATAAAACCTAAATATAGGAACAGAAACACTGCTGAAGGTTCTTAAATCCAATATTACATGAAGGACCCTGAAAGTTTGCTTGGGGATTAATTGGTACCAGTATTTTTCTCAATAAATTTTTATGATTCATTGAAATATTTTAATCAATTTGGGATGGTTTTTTTTCTAAAGATATGTAAATGTATGGACTCATAATATCTCATCTGGTAACTTTTTTTTAGTTTAACCTTTTCATTCTTAGAAATGATCTCTAAACTAACACAGCATTCAATTTAAAACCTCCTGCTCACAATTTTATGGAACAAAATTTAAATAAAAGCCTAATTCATTACAATCCGTTTAGACTCAATGGGCCCATTTTCAACTTTAAAGCCATATAAAAAGCCCAATTTACCTAAATTGTGTCATATATCACTGAACCCGGGATGGGGCGTGACTCTAATTTGCTTCAGTCTAACATTCTGGCATCGTTCCGGTAGAGATGCAAACACTGATTTACGCAACGTGACATCTGTCGTGTTGGTGACCTAATGTGAGCTGTCACAAAGTTGCAATTCTAAGCTCAAAAATTATAGCAGAACTTTGGCAAAGTGCTGCTGAGCAAAACAGAATTCAGGTCTTCAGCAGTCCAGAATAACACAAAGTCTGCACTGGGCTCCACCCAAGTCTGTCTCCCTGGAGAGCAGACAGCTTCTTGATGCAGAACTTTTAGTTTCCCTGCATGAAAAAAAGAAAAATCTGTCCTTTTGTCCAGGTGAGCACATTAAGAACAGAAGAAACAATCTGTAAATCATATGACACCATTACAAAAACGTCAACATTTTAACACCTGGAAAGAGCTCTGCTTGACCACCGCTGATTCCCCTCAGCATTTAATAACGTTCAGTTATACTTTAATAAATAAATTACTGATCAAAATACCATCTTGAATTCAGAAGCCCATAATTATCTTAGTAAACACTCAGGCTGGTAATATCATCAAATTTAGTTCAGGCAGGGACGCAAATGATTACAAATAATTTGCAGACATAAGCACTGTAACAAAAGTAATATATTCTGTAGCTCCCAGAAATCTGTGCAACTCATTACTCCATTAAAGTTGGATTTTAACTGAGTCACATCCTCACAGCCACTAGAATCCATTAGAAAATGCAAAAATACAAAAACAAAAAAAACACAACTAGTGCATGTGAATTTTAAACAGAAGATATGGTTCATACAGGACATTTTAGAAAGGTCTGTGGCGACATATCCAGTTTGCACAGCAGCACAGCATGAAAAAGCCCTCACAGCACAGAGAAGCCAACACTGCACCGTACGAAGCCACTAATCTCCTCAGTGAACAGACTTACGTGAAGGTTATAAAAGGTGGTTTAACCTCACAATGTTTTTTATTGACAGTGTGTTATCTTTTTCTCCAAATATAAATCAAAGAAACAGAAAATGACTCTTTGACATTTCCAACAAGCACCCCAAAAAGAAAAAACGGAAATCCTGGAGAGTTTAAAGTCTCAGTGGGCCCAGAGAAAATCCCCCAAAATATCATATGACAAGTCATCTAACCATCTATGTTATCTGATAGCACAAGGTAGGACAAAGTGACGGGATTCTGCCCCTGTGACTGAAGATGAAACTTAAACAAGATTCTTACAGCACAGAATGTAAGTATGTGTTTGACTTTTGACTCCTGCAACCATTCTGCTCTTCAGCAGGATTTATATGCAAACTTAAACATAGATTTTACAATTTGTCTTGCAAAATGCAGAGTACATGATGTGTATTTGATTGCATTTTTAAACTGTAAAATAATTGTTTTTTAAAAGTTCTTATAAAATAAAATAAATCAGAATTATATTCCAACTTTAACAGGATTCTGTCTTTGCTTGCAGCTACACTTTCCACCTGATGGGAGACATAAACAAGTAACAATTGAAGCTGCGACTATTTAACATCTTAATGAGACACCTATGGCCTTCTAGAATAATTCTTGACATCTTGATGTAGTTTTAGGAGTAACTACATGGACTCTCTTCCATGAGGAACTTGTACTGTACGGATTTAAAATGTTACTGTTGTGACTGTGCAGAAAACATTCAGGGTTCTGAAATAAATTTGCTGATGCAAACCTTGGCTTTTCATTGATCAACTTTTCTTAGCCGAGTTCAAGTTGAGATATAACCTGGGGCCTCTTACAAAGGGCGTATGCACAAAAAACATGGCATCTACCCTTTTCTATGCAGAACTTGACTGTGGGAATGTATCCATGGCAACTTATGGTTGGTGTACGAACGTTTCTACAGTTATTGGTCCATTGGTTACACTGAGAGGCTATTCTGGGGAATTGTTAATGATGTGAAAACAGTTGTTTTATACACAGACACATGATGTACAATTAATACATCTATGTGTATGCAATTACAGTGTGCAGAAAATACCTTTAAAACAATAGCTTTAGCCCTATTAAAGGGTATTTCAAATGGCACAGTGTAAAGAAAATGTGTATTCGGAGACTGAGAGGATTCTCTGGCCCAACATCACGACTGGCTCATAAGCCCCTCTGAGTGTCCAAGGGCAATCCTGTCAAAACTACAAGCTGTGGCTGCCATTGGAGAGCAACATGGTGAGGAGCGCAATTTGCAGCAAGAGCTGTTTTTTCTAATGTAACTGGAGCGATCGACCACACACACTTTGCTAGTAAAAAGCACCATTACAGAATAAATATGCTAAACATTTTCCCTGAATAAATGTACAAATTATTTGTGATGCACAAATGTAACTAACCAACATTGTGAGGAGGTGGCTTGGTTCAACATATGATTCATTCTTTCTAATGAACAGAATGGTTGGGAACAGACTACAAGCTGGCAGGCTGCAGAATTGGGGGCTTCTTTGTGACTAAATTTATTTGTCTTAATAACAATCCCCCTGATGTGCATAGAGCCTGCACCCCTAAATATCCTGTCTTCGGGGCTTCATTACTATTCAGAGGTTAAAGTGACTGAATTCCTGTTTTTTGTTGGTTAAACTATAATTTGAAATCATTCTACCCAAATCCTGTAAATACAGGTGGACTTCAGAACGGAACCTGGAAATTGAAACCAGAACAGAACCAGCTTCCCTGTCGGTGGGTTTAAGTTCAAATTAATGAATGGGGCCTTGTTACAAAATAAAAACACACCTGAAATAATGTTTTTTTAGGTGTTGACGCTTGTTGACTGACATAGTTCTGATCTCGCTGCTGTATGTTTGAAAAAAAAAAAAAGATTTTTCTAACACATTTATTATTAGATTTTTCACACTTAAAAGAAAGCTCATGTAACACCATGATTGTGTGTGGAGGAGTAGGCAAGAAAAAAAAAGCCCCACATCGCCAGATGCTTGTTCCAAATATAAAATGTGGCAGCTTCCGTAAACTGATTCAAGCTGGCTTCAAATCCCAACAATGAGAAAATGTGGGGACAATTGTTCTATTAGTATAATATGTCTATGGTTTTATCAACCCTACTCTGTTTTTACAGTAGTTACGTCACTGAACACACGTGTAAAGTTTGTGTATCAGCCTCAGAGTGCACCCATGGCATCTCTCGTCATTTTTGATCAGCTATATTTGATTTTAAATAGAAGTGTGTCTGGAGAGGGATACAAAAAAGAAAATGTGCTTGGATTCCTACATACACATGGTTTCATACATCTGATCTTTGTTGTGTGTATGACGCTTTCTTATTGTAAGCATCTTTAATAGAAAATCCATGCAAGTCTTTGTGCACAAGGCTCTTTGTGTTTTATAGAGTAGACAAAAATACATATTTAGATTTTAAACAATGCAAACTAAAAAAAAAAAAGCTTGTGCTTAGAAAGACCTTATTGTGGGGCATGATTTTTTAAATCAATCTAAATGTAAAATATTTCTACACTACCATTGTTATCCAACACACAAAATTGACAGTTTACCACAAACATGTATATAATTAACAGTTTCTTCAAACATATATAGTTAGCAAAAATTATGTCCATCTTCAATAAAGCCTGATCTTTTTCAGTCACAGCACCAGTATCTAATATCATTGAATAGTTAAGACAGACATTGGATAACTGTTCTCTTCAGGGAGCTTTTTAAAAATGCCACTGATTCCTACAAAAAGAGCAAACCAATCTCTAATAATCTCAGCACTTACTTTGTGTTTCTACTACACAAAAAGATGACTAAAGCTTGCAAATGTCAAAGCAATATATTCTATCATTAATGCAAAAAAAAGAGTCTAAATTAGGCTTCTTTCAGCTTGTACCAGAGGTGATAATTTCCTTTTTGTCATTCTAAATATTACATAAAGTAAAAATGCCAGTTCAGTATATTTATTTCGTTAAGAATTGCTCCCTAACTCTTTGTTTTTTGATTATTATTTCCAACATCGAAAGCTGCAGTAATCCTTTCACCCCTGACTTAACTGACTCTGAGCTCTCATTGAAACTGTGCAGAAGTGTGCAGTTGCATTATCTCTGCAAATGTGGCTCCAGCAGCTACATCTCAGCACAAAGGCACTTCTGCAGCGGCAGCAGGATAAAATCTCAACTCTAGGGATAATGAGATGGATCACATGCATGGCAGCACTTGTTACATAGTTTTAACTATCAGCACAGTCATTTTGGAGCCACTTTACCTTGCTATTTCCCAGATAGGTTAGTAGATGCAGATTTGGCAGTCTGGCTGTTAAAAATGTGGATGTTGCTGCTTTCAGACAGCAGCTAGCAGACATCCCACACACGTAAACTAAATTATCATTCTGATGTTGCTATCAGGCATCACTAAATCACTCGTGATCACAGCACCTTCCCAATCCCAACGAGCCACATTTATTTCACTTGTCAGTGCTAAAAATAGTCAAGGTTCAGGAGAAGTGTTTGCTCTGAAGCGGCAGATGATGAGCTATTGTCATTAATGTTCGTGTGTGTGTGTGTCAAGAGTGATTTGCTTTCAATCCAAATTCAATTTAAATTGTAAATAGAAACTGCCTTCATTTGCTAATGGTTGAGTTCATATTGATACCTTCTGATTTATTATTACACCTTTTAATGCCTAAAACCTTTTATAGTGTTGGATTTCGAAGACTGCTGAATTAGAAAGAATTGGATTTTTTTTTTTTTTGGCAGCAAAGTCACACTTGAGCATATGTGCTCCATAATTTGGATAAAATGCTACAGTCTGTGCTGCTTCAGTCCTCTCCTGTTTAATAAATTAACCTAATATAACGGACATCAGCATCAGTGAAAACATCACCCTTTGTGATGTAACACTCTTCATTAAAGTTAAAGACTTTAGATTACTTTGAATCCAGAGCCACAGGAATATTCAATATATTTTAAAATGAAAGGCTTTAGGCCCTGTTTACACAACGCTGTTTTAAAATGAAAACGGAACATTTCTGTTGCGATTCAGCCGTTTGTGTATGCAACAACAGCGATCAAATTCTGTGACAATGAAACCTTTGGAAGCCAGGTCTCAGAGTGGAAGCTTTTGGAAGCGCCTGGCATCGGTGTGAAATTGCACATGCGTAATACGGACGGCTGCAATCAATATTTTTTCTGCATGAGAAGATCAACAATAGTAACAAAGGCTGACAACAGAGTACTTTTTGTGGTACTCACCTTTTTCAATGTGTAGGAGCAACCCAGCCTCACTGCCGGTCCAGACAAACGTTTGTGTATTCATATGCATGTCATTGAAATACAATTCAACCTGGAAAGACTCACAACAAAGAAAAGCTGCAATTAAATAGTTTTATTTGACATTCCTATTGTCGGACACTTGACAATAACAATGCGCTTCGAGGAGAAGCTCAGGTTGAGCATTAGAGGCGTCTTCCCCGGGCCGGACACTGGTGGTGGAGGTCGAAGAGGGGAAGGAAGCTTGAGGGAGCTGGGAAACTAGGGGTGGAGGTAGGCTGAAGTTCGGCATGTGAACGGATGAGGCCATGATGGAGGTCCTTTTAAACGAAGGCTTGCTCGTTGATTGGATAAGCTAAAGGCACGGTTGGACGCTGACAGGCTGAGATGGAGGCACGGTCTGATGCTGATAGGCTGGAGTGGAGGTGTTTGACACAGTGATTAGACGTAGGTGAGGCTGAAGCAGGTCTTCCAGTTTGAATTTACGCCTAGGCTTCATAAATCACACCTCCAGCTGCTGACCTGGGATGGAAACTACAGCGAATTCAACAAGCACAGCATTATAATGTAAACGTGTAAGTTTTCCTCAATCGACATCATAAAATTGCTAGCATTTCCCGTAGATTGTTCATTACATATCACCCACTGCATCTTATCTTATCTTATGTTTGGGTAAAAGTCTTGAAAATAACATTATATGCCATTCTCATGCAAAATTGTGATGTGTGATTTTTGTGATGAATTATAGATGTACACTCAATGATTACATTCTAAAAGTATATTTTTATATATATTTGATGATTCATGAAATATTTTAATATTTTCCAAATGGTGCAGACACATTCCTGGGTGACATTAAGATATATTTTGTACCTTTTTTTAAAAATAAAAGCACAAAACTGTAATATGCAGGTATGGGCAAACACATAATTGCCCTTTTTGCCCTCGGCAGCAGATGATAGGACCTTCATACAAACCACACCTGTAACATGACTGCAGCACAAAGAGTCAAACATTTCTGTCCAAAGGAAACTCAGAGGTGACACATGTGCTCATGAACCATGTTACTATCAGAGTCTCAATTCTGTTCTTGGGACGCCCCATGACTCAGCATCAAATAAACCAAATGAGTTGTTTATGTAACCCTTTTGTCTATCACTTCCCCCGTCACCTCAGCCAGGATCATTAAATCCAGCCTCTCGTAGAGTGAATGATTCCAGAACACTGCACCCCCAACGTGCCGCCTGTAAATAACAAATAAGAAAAAGTGTGTGTTTACTGTTTACGGCGGCTTGCCATTTTGTGCTTTTGACTGCAAGTAATCACACACTCATACTTGTAAACAAAGTTGATATTTTAATAAAGAAGCAAAAGCTGGGTGATGACAGGAAAAAGAAATGAATTTGTAGAAAATGCTGTTTTTCCTTGCACTATGTAAATTAATGCAAAGTAAAAGTACAAAAACCTAGATTGGACAATTTCAAATGCAGACGGCATCATGTTCAGGCTATTCCCGACTGCTGCCTGCAGCGGCTGATTTCATTTTGTTATTTCAAAGGAATACATCATTAGAAGTGTTAGCTGAGAGACACATGCTTTCTGGTGGTGCCTATTAACTTCTGTTTATATTTCATGATTTATTTACCAGAAGCCTATTAGCATAAATTTATCAAGAAGGAGTGACACTAAAGGCCACACTGTTAAAAATAAGAGAAAATTATTATTTTTAAGGCAGTCAATGTTTGTTTCCATGATTGAGTTGGAGCCATTTGTAACATCTGCTTCTGTAACTGCAGCTGCTGAGAAGCTGATGGTGGGTGTGATCAAAAAACAGTTTGCTCTTTAATTCATGTTAACTGTAAAAATAAGACATTAAAACATTTTTTTTATGAAACTCAAAGGATGAGCATATTGTCTCTTTAGAAAAGGCGTTTTTATTCCCTTCATCAAATTACTGCATTCAGCTTTACACAAAGAGAGACTGAGTTACCATTGATAGGGCGACAAGAAATGCTCTGGCATTTCAAGAAATAACAGATTCTCAATGTTCCTCACCATCACCATGTAAAAATTAAATTCACCCCTGCAGCTCCCTCAACATAGTTTAACAGGCTCTAAGTTTGACACAAAAACTATCACAGAATATAATCTTTTTTCATTAGAATTCTAAGGCTGAAAATGTGTCATCCGTTCACTTTAACAACTTGGGTTTTCAGGAGAGGGGATGTGTTGCTCCACTAAGAAATCAGAAATAATGTTATCAGAGTTAGCCTTCGTTATTCTTACAAAGCC
This sequence comes from Kryptolebias marmoratus, assembly GCF_001649575.2. Lineage (NCBI taxonomy): Eukaryota > Metazoa > Chordata > Actinopteri > Cyprinodontiformes > Rivulidae > Kryptolebias > Kryptolebias marmoratus. The sequence goes on from NC_051431.1 coordinate 3,939,848, forward strand.
GTTAGACTTTTTTTTTTTTAATCACACAGCTGTGATGCTACTTTATTATAGCTTTTGGTTTAACTGCTTCTCTTTGAGTGCGTTTTAGTGTTGCAGTATTTTGTCTTTATTTTTGACCACGCACTACCAGAGCACCATTTTTATTTTTTTTATTACGCATTTAGATATTTGCTTCTATACACAACATTTGAGACACTATTTCAAAACAAAATGCATGTATTTGTTAAAAATGATTTAATCCGAGGAAGTAAAATGTCTCTCTATATAAATTACAGTTTATATAGTAGTTTTTTTTAATATTTGAAAAGAATCATTATATTTGTAACTTGATTAACATTTAATTGGATGTTTATTTAAATGAATATTTTTTTCCCATGTTTTTGACTATTATATTATGCTTGCATTATCCCATTGTTTATCCAATCATTAACAAAAAAGTTTAGATTTTTTGAAGTGAAGTTCTGTGGAAATGATAAAAGAAGTCAATATCTTACCTGTTTCAGGTAACTGTTTGGAAAATTAAAGGTTGTTCAGACCTATTGTGTGTATGAAACAACAGTTTTTAGTTATCCAGCTGAATAGTGCTAAATGCAGGCCTGAACTCCCTCAATGCACATCAAAAAGGACCGCCTTCGGGGATGATCTGGACCTCTTTTATCTGTACACTGTTGGCAGCCTGAACACAATCCATCCTGAGCCGAACTGTTGGACCTGAACTGAACTGATCCGGCACAAGCAGCAGAAAGAACATCTTAGACTAAAAACACAAAACAAAAGTCCCCTCAGCTGTCGGCTGATTGAAGATATTTAAACAACCATCCTTGGAAATATTCTGAAAATACAGCATTTTTTTTTTTGTTTTGTTTTGTTTTGTTAAGTTTTAATAAAATGTTTCCTTCTCAGTATAAGCGTTGAGATTTTATTCTTCAGAGTGGATGACAGGACATTGTGTGACTGAGTTTTTCTTTGGGTAAATGCTAATGAAATGAGATATTAATGAAATTATTAGGAAGTAATCATTAGTTATACATCTACAACTGATTAACCTTTGGAGTAAACCCCAATTAAGATGGCTGCCACAGCTAAGCTACCTCAGTAAACACAAAAATGACTTTAAGTCAACTAATTTTACAGATAATTAGCTGAAATTTGGTGTGGTAGTAGCAAAGAGTCATTCACAACACACTGTGTGAGCATGTACAGATCTCACAAAATTTCACAATATCACACGCGATTGTCCTTAACCTGATTTACAAAGTTTGGCCAGAATGGACATAGCTTTGTTCTTTCTCAGTATAAAATTAAATTTGTTTAAATCTGTGGCATTCCAGTTTTGTAATCATTTTATATGTCATTCTTATGTTAGTGAATGATTCTTCCTCAGTCGTGGTTTCAAACTTTTTATGCTACAAAATGTGCAGCTTTGATAAGGTAACACAAATCTGCACGTTCTGCAAACTCAAAATGTCTTCAAATTTGCTACACCTAAACTATCAACGTCGAAGAATATCCATGACCTCCTGATTAGTGTTGAACATAAAGCAAAGACATGATTAAACTCTTTAAACGAGACCGTCTGCTGATTCATAAACACAATATAAAAGACAGACAACTTCTGCAGTCCATAAATACACTTTAATGCTTTTAATGGCACAGCAGGAGACAGAAAGTAATTTCACTCCTTGTATTCTTGCAAATTTCATGTAATATTCTCCAGTGCCATCAATATTAACAATTATAAAAGCCATCAAACGGGCCTCCAAATTCAATCAATAGCTCCTATATTAGACTTTCGGGAAATGCACTGCAGGCAGGAGATATATTTTATTGGGTTATTTGGGTAGGATTAAGATTTGTGGCTAGCATGGAGCACTGATTCTGCAACAGTAAAAGTTACTCTTTTTGCCCAGCTAGTTGAAACATTTGTATGCAAGATATTATAGCAACTACGTTCTTTAAAATCCTATTATGGTCATTAACAGAGAAGCTTATAATTTGACATTTAAACGTCAAAGAAAGGAGCGGCTGTGTGTGCATTTCTGTGAATAAAATAAAGCAGTGACAGTTTTTGCACAATCCTTCATAGAACTCGAAGCAGAGTCTATGAAGTTTAACTGCCAAGCAGAATGGGAAAAGAAGACCAAAGTGCTGCAGGGAAGGATTCTATCTGGAGATCTTTAATTTCAGTCCGGGGCTTCAAAGGCCTGCAATGAGAAAATGAGAGAGTTGGTGAGTGACCAGTAGGCTATCAGCGAGTGGGTGGGCAGTGACACGGGGGCTCATCACATGGGCCATTACTGAGGCGCATACAAGACAAAATGACTCTGCCTGTCTGAATGAATTCCAGCTGCAGGCGACTGTCAGAGCTATTATAAACCTTATGGGCAAAATATCTGAAGAATAAGTCTTAAAACTTACGTAATTATTATTTCTCACCTGTGGCAAAACTGCAGAGAAACAGAAAGATGTAAAACATATAGGGGTAACGGCTTTTCTTTGTAAAAGATCAAGAGAAACAAACACTGTTTGATTCTGTTCTCCTTGACAGAGCAGAGATGGAAAAGTACTAAAGTGCAAGTTGTTTATATTTATGCTATCACAGTGGGAGTGCAGAATCACCTCGAGATCAGTCCTCTTTAATGCTTATGTGAGAGAAACATCTGGGTTTCAATTAGATATTTAACAAGGCTGCAACGTGGGCTAACCTCAAAGCAGAGGTGGTGTCAGTGGGCTCACAATAATGATGCAGTTAATGTGCCTATCGAACGACATGCCCAGCCTGCTGTGGGATCTGAAGATAGCGCTGCACAGTCTGTTTCTTCTGATAAGGTGCAATCTGATTGAAGCATGTTGCTGGAATATAAACCGTCTAACAGAAAATAAACCTCAGTCAACAGCCACAGATTAATAAATCCACACCCGCAATCACACAAACACGATCCTGTCATGTTGATCTCATATTCCTGTTTGAAGCTCCAACTGTTCGGCAGCCTATCTCTGCTGGCTTTTTGCCTGCATGAGTTTGAATAATTCCCTCCGAGCATGCCAGGGGGGTTATCAGCTTTCACCTCCTGGTAACAACCTGTCTTATAAAGTTGTTGTTGAAAAAAAACATTTTTCAGCCGAGGTAGCTACATTTGACAATGCAAAGATAGCTGAAATACATAAAAAAACAAGGATCTGCTGGAGCTGATAAGACTGCAGGATGGAGAAATTGATTACGGCCTGTTTTCCTCTGCATGTGGATTTTGCTGATGAGACCAAAATCTGCTGAGCGATACTGGAGAAGGAATGAATTTGACTTATAACATCCTGTATCTGTGATAGTCAAACAGTTTTGTTGAAGGGCCACTTTTAGGACAAGATAGAAGTTGATGACCAGCTGACAAAACTCAGTTATCTCGACAGGGATTTCCACACATAAGCAGTTTTACGATTATCTTCAAACACCCAGTTACTGGTCAATGCAAGGCTCCACAGGATTAAATCAATGAGTGGTGCTGTTTTGACTGATTGATAAACCTTATACCTATCACTGAGTTAGAAGTGACCCATTTTTTCCTGCTGCTAATACAATTCTGCTTTTTAAGTTCCAGGAGGAGTGCAAAAGCTGGTTAAGATGTTGTGTTGTTGAACACTGAGTGAATGTGATGTGAACAGGAGGATTTAAAATAAATCACGATGTGTCACCTGTAATACCCGGAGTAACAACTTTACAAAAGTCCACCGGATAATCCACCACTGCATTTAGTGTTCTTTAGAAAATGATATAACTGCAGAGAAATCCACTGAAACACATGCAAACAAAACTTGAAGCAGAGGTTTTTAAAGTGGGGTTTGTGAAATTGGAAGAAAAAAATAAATAATTTAAGCAAAAAGGAAGACAGTGTGTGAGGGCCACTCTGAAAGAAAAATAAATGATGAAGAAGAATTTTGTTTTTGTTTTGAGATTATAGTCAAAATGCTGAGAATGAAGTCAAATTACTATTTCAAGAATAAAGTTAGAAAAAAAACTCAAAACGCTGAGGAAAAAAATCTTGATATGATATTTAAGGAAGAAAGTAGACATGTCTAAATAAAGTTATCTTGAAATTAAAAGGGGACTCACCAACCAAATCATCACTGGTGCCAAGCCCTACAGTACAATATCTATATGTTTGTAGTAAGTTTATATTTCAGAATGGAATTCAATAAAAATATGCTTATCTTTGAAACTAAGTGTGAAAAACTAAAGGAAGTTCTCTGACTGTCATTGTTGTAACTGATGCTTCGGCAGCAGTAAAAAACAGCACCTTGGAGTTCAAGAAAATGCTTCATTTATTAGAAGTGCACCTATATAATCCTTGGCTCCAATAAAAACAAAAAACTAGAACTGGGTTTTGTCTTGAAACACATATACAAGTATGTTCTCAACATTTTGACTTTATTCTGGAAACTCTGAAACTAAAGAAAAATATTCTTTTTTTGTATCTCTTAGTCTAAGTCTAAATGTGCATGATCCACACCATGTTTATGGATGTATGAAATAATGAAGCCTTTAGGAGTTCATTTCTTCAGAACACATAGGTAGTTATTTCATTTCTGTCATTTTTATTTTTTCTTATCTCAGACAGTTACCCTTGAGGCTCTTCTGTGAGCCCCGGAACCGGTGCCTTGCTAATCAGCCAAACAAAAGATTTGAGTGTTTTGTTCACTTGAGTGATTGAAATCAATAAAATACTTCCAGAGCTTTTAAGTCTTAAAGTAAAATATCCTATCTCAGACTCCACTGATGAGACAAACCTTTCTTTTCTGTCTAATCAATAACAAATATTCAAATATCTTGCAAAGCACCATTGACTGGTACAGTAAAGGACAACTGGAACATTTTTTCAATAAACACTAATCTTGTTCTTTCTATGAATGAGGAGCATGCTCTAATATTCAGAGCAAAATAGAAGTAGGTGAACTGTACCATTATCATCATCTTTGTCAGATGCAATATTATTTTTGGAAATGATCTGTGATGGTGTAAAATGTAACACCCCCCCGCTTCGAAGTAGAAATGTGTTGTGCTTCGAAACTGATCAAACCAGTGAGTTCAAAATCAACATTATTTCTACAAATATGCAAATACATGCAAAGTACTTTAAATAACCTACAAATAGTCATTTGTATACATATAAATACAGTATATACTGATCAACAACATAAATGAGACATTTTTGTTTTTGTTCCCATTTTTCATGTGCTAAACTCAAAGATCTAAGACTTCTACACAATAGGTCTTTTTCTCTCTGATATTATTCACAAATTTGTTTAAATCTGTGTTAGTGAGAACTTTTTTGCTGAGGTAATCCATTCACCTCACAGGTGTGGAGTATCAAGATGCTAATTAGACAGCATGATTATTGCACAGGTGTGCCTTAGGGTGGCCACAATAAAAGGACACTCTAACAATGTGCAGTTTGCTTATATTGCATTGGGGGATTTGGAGTGGTGGACGGGCGGGGGTGTCAGAAAACCAGTCAGTATTTAGTGACCACCATTTGCCTCTTGCAGTGCAACACATCTCCTTCAAATAGAGTTGATCAGGTTGTGATTATGGCCTGCAGAATGTTGGTCCACTCTTCTTCAGTGGCTGTGCAAAGTTGCTGGATATTATCAGAAACTGGAAAAAAGCTGTCATCCAGAGCATCCTAAATATGCTCAGTGGGTGACATGTTCTGTGATTATGGTGGCCATGCAAGAAATGGGTCGTTTCCTGCTTCCAGGAATTGTGCACACATCCTTGCAACATGGGGCCATGTATAATCATGCTGCAACATAAGGTGATGGTCGTGGATGAACGGCACAACAGTGGGCCTCAGGATCTTATCATGGTATCACTGTGCATTTAAAATGCCATCAATAAAATGCACCTGTGTTTGTTATCCATAACATACTCCTGCCCATACCATAACTCCACCACTACCATGGGCCCACTTGATTAACAACGCTGACATCAGCAAAGGATGACGAGCATGCAGATGAACTTCCCCGAGACTGTTGTTGTTTTTATGACTTTTTATTTTTGTGTTTTTATTGATGTAAACACTTTGAACTGCCTTGTTGCCGAAATGTGCTGCACAAATAAACTTGACTTGACTTTCTGCCAGTTTGTGCAGAAACTCTTTGGTTATGCAAACCGAATGTTGCTGCAGCTGTCTGGGTGGCTGGTCTCAGACGATCTTGGAGATAAAGATGCTGCATGCGGCAGTCCTAGGCTGGTGTGATAACATGTGATCTGCAGTGTGAGGCCTGTTGGATGTACTGCCAAATTCTCTGAAATGCCTTTGGAGATGGCTTATGGTAGAGAAATTATTATTTAATTTATGGCCAACAGCTCTGGTGGACATTCCTGAAGTCAGCATGCTAATTGTACAATCCCTCAAAACTTGCAACATCTGTGGCATTGTGATAAAACTGCACATGTTATAGTGGCCTTTTAAAAATAGGAGCAAAAACAAAAGTGTTGTGTCTAAATTTTTTGTTCAGTATATAAGCTGTGTTGCAGTATACTTGCAGTAGCACAGGGCTGTGTGATGCACGATGGCTTTAGGCTCCTGTTGATGGTAATCTGACCTGACAGTATTTTTACTGTCCCCAAGGAGGCAGGAAGAAACATCCCATGGACTCGATCAAACACGATCTCAAACATCATTTTTCTTTTCTTGGAAGAAAGAGGACTCACATTCGAAAACAAAATTTGCTTCATGACCTTTCCAGCCAGAATGGCAGCACTCTAAAAAGGTATGCATCACGTTAAACACCAGCAAAAAAAAACATCAGTATTCTTTTGGATCTACAGAAAATGGGAAAATTTAAAACCCGGCTTTGGTGTTTTACAGCAAAAAGAGTTAAAAACTTACAAAGAAAAACTTGAGTTTCACAATAAAAATTCCTAAAAGATCCAAATAAATGGGTGCCAAAGTCCAATTAGGATGGTCAGATCTAAACATGTTGTCTAATGATGAAAAATAAATGAAATATAAAAGATTAAATAAATATAAAATATTTTACAGTTTTTCAAAAATATCACAATAAAATCTTTATTGAAATAAACTAATGCAACGAATCAAAAGGATTTACAGGATTTAATTCTGCATATTGTAATGCTTTTACCAAAATGTTGTCCTTCTGGTGGGTATTTGACTTTTAGAATGAAAGTAAAAGCAAAAAAAGATGTGAATCTGTTAGTTTTGATAAAGTGCTGTGCATTGGTGCACAATATGCATGTTTACTATTCAAAAGGGAAAACCTGAGGAATTGAAAAAAAAAAAATGTTGATGAGCTGCTGTTTGAGTTTAAGCCACCTTTTGGATGCGAAGGCAACACAATCTGTTTGGCCACCTGAACAAGGGGCTGTGCTCGAGGTGCGATAACGCTGGACTCGTGCATAAAACAGGCTTAGTCTTCCAGAAAAGTTCTTTAATCAGCCTGATGCGCTTAGCGAGCAAAGACTGTGGGAATTGAAGTGAAGAAAGTCCGGTCAGATAATGAGACTTACATCTGTAGTACAGAGAATGTGATTTCCTTGAATCCAGAAGAGGAAAAAGAAAAGCTCATTATCCTTATCACTCCTCACAGAGGCGAGATATCGATATTATGCATATTTTGTGAAGCTCTAATCGGAAATTAGCAGAATCTTTCGGGTTTTTTTATGTTTGCATTTCATCTGTCCACTTTTACATTCCATCCCTGCAAATGTATGAGGCCACAGTTTCAATACGCATCCTGACTTCATCAGTGCACTTCATTTTTTGATGCCTTTTCATTCGTTTCTGAGAAAGATGATGGTTAATTGAACAGATGGATGATAATCGTGTCTGTTGCAAACTCTCCCTGGAGACCGTTCTCCACCTCTGGCAGGAAACAGCCCAGGGTTTTTTTTGTTTTTACATTCTGCTAAGTAACAGACAAAATAAAATGTGATGGGTGTGGGCAAAGAGGGGAAAACAGTTTATCAAGCTACCAACATCTATTGCAGCATTCTATAATTATAGCTGACATTGATTAGCACTTAGACTAATCGTTACACCAAGATAAGTGCAATTTCTTCAGTTTTACTGAAATTTTGATGCATTTGAGAATTTCATTTTACCATAAACTGATCAATCTAATGAAAATTCTCTGTAGATTTTCATGTTTTTCCCCTCATGTAGTCAGAGAGGAAAGGTGCCAAAGGGTGGATTTTCTTGAAGAAATGCAACACATTTCTAAATGAAAGCCATTTTAAAAAAAGAAAATCAGTATGTCATTCCAGCCAACAGGACTCCTGGAGTTGTTGCAATATTTCCCTTGGAGAAAAGACAGCAGGAGCTCGCAGAGCTGCTGTCAGAGGACCCAAACCTAATTTTTGGGATAGTCTCACAACTTACTGAAATACTGAGAGAAAATATATTGGTCACTTGAGACACATTAACAAAGCATAGTCCAAAAAAATGCACAAAACCTTGTTAGTTCAAAAAAGGGTGTCAATCAGTTACATGATAACACTTAAATCAATCATTTTAATCCCATTCTTGTGTTATACCTATACAGGAGTTGATCAGAAAGGCCAGAAGAGCAAGTTTGGGGTTTTAGATTACAAAATCGTAAAACATCTTTTAGTGCTGCTGTGTGATTACTGTCTTTATCCAAAGAGAGGCACAACAAGAAAACCCTAGAGTTCTGATAGCTGCCAAACAGCAGCTCTGGTGCAACATTATTTTTAAAAGAATGAATGTGTCTAACAGTGTCAGTATCAGTATCCTCTCTTTCAAAACAAAGTAAAGTGTTTCCTCAGTTTAAGTAGCTTGGTTGCAATGCAGGGTAGCGTACAGGACTTTTACCCTATGTATGTTAACTGGTTAGTACCCTGTAAGTTACCTGGTAATTACCCTGTAAATACATTCCTACCAGTAGTTTTGCTAGAGATGATGAATTATTTAAATTTGACAAATCTGACTCCCTCTTCAGTTCTGGAGGATGGATGCTGAGCAGTTGCAGGATGCACGACTTCACTCATTCAGACTCTGATCAAACAAATGAACCAACCAGACAAATTAAGCCACAACTATAAAACCTAATTTGGAAAACTGCCAAAATTAACTTTAAAACCAGGAATAGTGATTAGTGGGCTGGTAACTTTCCAACTCTAGAGCTGAACTAAATAATCTCAATCACAATAGTCTGAAAAAAACCCCAATCATTTCTCATCTGGTTCTGCTTTTATTCTACTTGAAAAGACAACAATGAAGCCCCAAAAGAAAGTTTAAAGTGTCTTTTTTACTGAATGTTTTATTTTCCAAACTGTTTCCAAAGTAATCAAAACCAAAAGGTTGAAACAATGCAAATGCAGCTTATAATCAATGATGCATGTGTGATGGATTTCCTACATCTTCAGTGTATGACTGAGCAGTGAACATTGTATGTATCGGGTTTGAACAAAGCGATGCATTTAGGCGCATTTGAGGCTCGCCGGTTGTTTGTTTCAATTATGCTGGAAAAAGAAAATCACAGACAAGGCAGAATCACAGGGTAGGAGAAGTGAAATATATTCTGTTGAAATAGCAGAGGTGGAAAAGGCATACAGCTGAAAACTAGTCTGATCCAAACGGTGCATTCCTGTTAGCATTACATAAGAGATGTCAAAGATGGCTTTGTAAACACTCCCCATGCTATTACAAGTTACTCATGCATGTTTTACACCCTGTTGTGCTGCCGTGAGATTGGTCCGTAGAATCTCCGGAGAGTAAAACGTAACTCCTCCTGATGGGGTCAATGCATTCAGTCGTTTTTTAACATATAAAGCTGCAGTGTATCAGCATCTAGTTTGTTAGTGAGCAAGTGTTTATTGCAATTGAAAATAAATATTTACACTATTAATTGTGGTTTATTTAAACAAGTTGATTATTTGAAAAAATATGAAGTAGAAACTTAGTTTGTTTCCAATATCTATTAAGGTTTCCTTTCTGTGTTCTCTTGCAGCAAGCAGCGTGCCAGCTGCAGGCACATCGCCTGTTTTGACATGAAAGAAGCTCAAGAGAAATATTCAGATTTCAGAGCTTGAGCGTATCAGCTACAGCAAATGCATTATTTGTCATACAGCAAGGCTGTCATTGTGCAGGTCAGACTGTGGTGTGTGTGTGTGTTGAAATGAATCTGCTCTCTGTGATTACTACGTGGGTTTGATGGGAGTAAAATGATACAGCACAGGGTGTTTTTTTTTTTACTCTGAACAGAAAGTTGTGGACTTGTCATTTGTTTGTATTTACTGTCAGACATGCCTGAACTGATGTTATTCAAAATCCTTAAAGTTTTAGGTTAACATTATACAGACACTGTAAATATTCTACAACAATAAACCTTTAGTATTTTTTCCACTTTACCATGTTGCCAATAATAAAATATTTTGGTGATGCCTGTACACTCTTTTCAGTACAATAGAAAAAAACGGTTATTACAATAATTTTGCAATGCAATATTGAAAGGCAGCACAGTGCTTGGTATTGGTAGAACCCATATTTTTGACAAAGTATTGTTTTTTTACAGCTGAAAGGAAGAACTAAATAAAGTCATTTGAGCAGGGAAACAGGTGATGTGGAAACCCTAAAATGGCGCAACTGATCCAAAAAAACTGAAGACAGAACAGAAAACACAACTGCACCGGTGATCGAGCAGCAAGGATCCACAAGACAACAAAGGAAGCCCGGGTGTATTTACACTGAGGGAAGAAAACCACTGTCACAATGCAGGTGGTGTGATTAGAAAATTAGGGCCAGGTGTCAGAAGAAAGCAGAAAGGAAGTGTTACTGTCTAATGACTGCTGAGATGTGCCTAAGAAGCTAAAACTAAGTTGTAAAAGCAGAAAGAAGCAAAAAAAAAAAAAAAAAAAATAGCTAAAAGCTAAAAGGAGCAAAATACCTGCTAAAAGACTAATAAAGAGTAAATATGCTGAAGCAGATTTGAAAGAGAACAATGTCTTTGAAGGAACTGATGAGATCAACGTATTTTATAAGGAAAAATAAAGTTAAATAGTTTAAAAAAAACTGAAAGTCTTAACACCCATTTCCCAAATGAGGGCTAAAAAAAGCACAAACAATGCAGAAGTAGTTGAATTGGGGGAAAACTAACAAACAAAAAAAAAAGTACAGAAAAATAGAAACAAAAACAAAAGACAGGAAAACAATAGTGTGAAAGCTGAAATCCTACATGAATAAAGAAAACATATTAAAACAGCATGAAACCAAAACCAACAGACACAAAACATTTGAAGGTGCATTTTACCTGAATTTATATACAGCTACAATAGTGTGGCATAAGATTGTCATCTTTATACAATAAATTACAAAGTTTTCTTCGGAAAATGCCAAAATGTGAAGTTATGCAGTTAAAAATTCAATTTTTGTAATAAATGACTTTAGTGAAGAACAGAAACAGATTACACCTGCATTAATCAGGCTAGATTATTGTAATTGTGCAAAATGTAATTCCTCACCTCAGTCTTGTGATTTATTTGCTTTTAAATCATTTCATGTTGAGAATTTATACTTTAACTGCCACGTCTACCCGGAAAAATGTAACTATTATGTTAAATTTAGGCTTAACTGAACATCTTTAAAACAGACAACAAACAAAATATCTCTTTTGTTGGCATCAGCTTGTGTCGAGGAGAAGGAAGGCACTTAATGTGTGTGTGTGTGTGTGATTACTGCTCCCCCTCCTCCACAGAGGGCTGAGTAATTTTATGCTCTAATTCTCTCTTTTAAATTACGCAGGAGGCATAAAATATGAAAAAGAGAGATATTTTAAGGGGTCACGTGATTTGCAGCATAAATACTTAACATTCACTTGAAATTAAACATTGTATTTTGTCACATGTGCAAATAATATTCAGCTGTAACTACATTTAATACGAGAGCTGTCTCTAATGTCTTCTTGATCCTTTATTTACCCATGAAATAAGACGTGATGCAGCCAACCAATAACCTGCCAACCAGTTTTGCGTTAATCCGGGTGTAATGCAATATGGGGAACCCCACTGCGATTCTTTCTGGTTAAACATAATCAAGCGTAGCAAAAGAGTAAAGGTTTGCTTCATTTTTGCAAATGTGTCGTTTTAGTTGTCACACTCGTGTTGAAGTATAGAAAGTTGAAGTTGAATGAAACCAGTTTTCACATTAGAAAAACACGATAAATGATAAACTGATTTCTTTTCAGTCAATCAGTTCACGTATAATTCAATAACACATTTAAAAAAGTGATGTACAAATGTTAAAATATAAAGCATTGCTGGTAAATTAAAATACAACAAAATCCACATAAAACAAAGGTTTTGGATAAATAAAATTAATTAGTTTGTTTGTACCATAAAATATAATAAAAAATTAAAATATCTCATTAGTCACTGAAAAACTTGTATTGAAAAATTCAGAAAGTAACCATCGGGTTGAAATCTACAAGTGATTAACTTATGGAGTCAACCTGATTCAAGAAGGCCGCCAAAGCAAAGCGAACCCAGCAAACACAAAATTGTCTCTAACTTTGATAATTTTTACAGCTATTGAGCTAAAATATGATGTGGTAGTAGCTGAGAGTCATCCTCAGCACACACTCTGAGCACAGCATCTTGCATGAAATCACAAAAAATGTTATTTTTAAGGTCTGACGATCTTGGTAGTAAGCTGTGGGATGAAAGGCGGTCAGAAATATGCATTCCGTCAAGAAATGCTAGGCCTTTAATGCGTTAATGTTTGGACAAGTTTTTCTTTGATTAGAGCTTAGGGTGCCTTGCGGTTTCATTCTGCGTTAAAAGCAGCGTGTTGTTAGAAATAAATTAATCGCTGTCAAATCTACATCATCTTTGCCTTACCTGCTAACATTTATGAGCTGGTATTTCTTCCATGTATTAGTAAATTGTATGCATGCAATTCATTTCCCCAAGGCACCTTGTCGTTTTTCTCATCTGAGCGTAGTGACTGGAGCAGTGAGCTATACGGGAGATATATTAGTGTCCAGGAGCAGAGCACCGAGGGCGTCGGGCCTGTCTCCGTGATTTATTCCAAATTCAAAAGCCCCATAGGAGCGTGTTGTCAATCCCATTGGCAACACCTTCGGGTCACATCAAAGCGCTGAGATGGAGAAAAAAAAAAACACCCCAAACGCACTATACAGTTGTTTGCAAATTCAGCAGCCTGTTTTTTGCTTTGTTGGGGAGAGGAATTAAAACCGATGCTGCTCCAGGGGCTTTAAATATGAAGAAGAGTTGATCGTAGGGATGCACCGACACCACATCTGTTTCAAACCGACTACAGGTGAGTGTTTGCCAAAACTGAGTGACGATATGAGTACCAGTCAATGCTATCACACTCCAAACCTTTAATACCAAATTTAATCTATTCCAACAAGTGAATTCTTTTAAAAATAATGGAAAATAAAATAATTCCTTCCAACTCCACCCCAAAACAATGTCCATGATGTTTAATGGTCATCACCAGTTGTTTTCAGCACTACAGAAGCACTGTTCCTACACACTAACATTGCTAAAAGTTGAAACAGAAATAATATTAAGAAAACAGTAAAACAATAGGCAGAGTTTCTGTCACTCACTTCTTTAAAATACATTCAGTTTTGCATCTGCACAAGTAGAGGCTGCAAAAAAAGTCAGTTTTGAAACATTAGTTCAGCGCCTTTCCTAGATACCGTGTTGGCAGCTGCTATTTATTAGGCAGCTCGTTAAGCAGCTTTTCAAGCTCATCAATGGCCCGTGGTGGAGTACTCTGATAACCACAGTCAGTTTTGACCTTATCTACTCTCCCTTTTTTGTCCCCTGTCCTCGGAATGGTGTAGATTGATGGCGGCATCTGTCCCAGAGGGGTCAGTTCCCTGTTAGACAGCTTGCTGGCTTGGCTTTAATGGAGGCCTTCGTCCTCTTGCCAGGGACTGAGTGGTGAAATTGTCAGAAAGCTCAGGCTCAGATCGGTATATTCCCTGGGCCCTCTGCTGTTCATATCATTTACTTTGAAACTCCTCCACACAATTTGTTGTTTCACCTCTGGTGGTATTTATTGGTTGTTAGCAGGTTGATAGTGAGTGTAGATCAGGACAGCTAGGTCAACAAAATTAAAATTAAAACTACCTCCACATGGCTGACATTGCTCCTCCTTTACTACCTGTCTGCTTAACTGAGAGATGAATGTCAAGCTTTTGTAAAATGGTATCAGTACTGTGGTACTGGAACATTTTATGATTACGAGTATTAATATTGGTGCATCCCTAGTTGATGTATCTGGCAAACTGGCTGGTCTGTTCTTAGCTTCAACAATAAGCAGCTTTACATGAATGACAATCAAGCAGACGTTACAACAATTTATTAAAAAGAGTATTTTTGCACATGCAGGATACTGTTTGATTTTAGGAAGAGCAACAGGATGTTGATATGAGACATTTACCATGAACTAACAATGCAGAACAGGATGTTCGGTTCATCCTAAAAGTCACAGCACACTCCTGAATTCTGGTGTTGCTCGGATGAGTCATCGCTTTTTCTGCCCCAAGGTCCATGAGTGTATTAATCATCACAAACAACAAAGTGCATCTTTAAATCAGCAATTCAGTCACACATGTTATTTTTTACACAAGTGAATCATAAGTAATCAGTGAACCCATTTTTTAAAATATAAAAACAGTAGTTTGGTGATAAAAAATAAAGTGAAAAAAGAAGAAAAAAAACAAGCTGTTATACTCTGTTTTGTCACAACGCTCTGCAGTGAACTTTGTTCCTTTACAGCAGTTCACCTTTGCCTTTCTCTAAAAGCATGAACGCAGTCTGGGCCAAACTGTGCCAGGTTTATTTCAGCTTAACCCAAAAAGATGCAGCTGGCTGGAAACACTCTGGTTTCAAGGAATCTGGGACAAGATAAAAATACAAGATACTATTTTAAAGCAACAGTTTAGCGTCACTGAAGTACAGCTGTGAGGATTCTTACAACTGGTCAGTGTCTTACCTGCAGCAGTAAGGGTGGCCCTTCTTTGAATAGTTTTGGTTTTAAAAGCCAAGTTTAAAGTTTATTTAAAAAGTACAAGTGCAAATTTTTCTCATCTTAAACAGTTCAAACTAAAACTAACCAGTCTACGTCTCTCTGTCTATGCAGAGAATTTCTCCTCACAATATTCAGCTAACTGTGGATCTCCAGCATCTATGTTTTGTCAAAACATTGTTTTTTGTTGTTTTTTTTAAAGGGAAAAACTTATTTTAGGGATAAATTCAATTGGATACTGCATAAAACAGAAAAGCTGCCAAAAGGGCCAATCCCAGACAGCCTGTTATTCCCATCATGACATATTGATTGCTTGTTGAAGAGCTTTGTGTTGGTTTTTATACGCAGCTTCTTCTTTTGGATGTTCGGTTGTTTCCCATAACGACTGTGGTTAAACAGGCTGATGTGTCATTAACTGGTGGTTCAGAAGACCCAAAACGCAGACCAAGCAGAAGGTTCAAAAAAATGTTTTAATAACTAAACTGGGATCAGAAGAACGAAACAAACAATCAGGTAAAGTGGAGTATAAAAACTAGGGGACTTGATTACTAAGAGGGAGCAGCTGGGCTGGTGATCAGATTCAGAGCAGGTGTGAGTGAAGGGCTGAAAACCAAGGAGGACTGAGGAGTAACAAGGATAAACTAAACTCCAATCATGACTGAGAGCACTCTGAAATACGAAGATACTACAGACCAGAAACTAAGTTACAAAATAGCTCATAACATGAAAGAATGTAGAAAAAGTGATAAAATTTCCAACAATAAAATGTATTCTGAGTTTGAATGTCTGACTCCCATGTTTTCCTAATTTCAATCAGGTTAATTACCTAAACTTAACCAAATATTATCAGAACTAAACTAAATTGAGGACTTTTATTGTGTATATGTAAGTATTGTAAAGAAAAGTAGTCGTAGAGCAACAGAAATAAAGAATAACTAACTTCCTTATCTGGATCATTTTCTTTGTCATTATTTTTTTCCAGGGTTTACTAATGAAGCGAATTACAGCAGAAAGATACCTGGCATTATAAAGTGGAAGACAAGTCTCCTGTGTGTCAAAAATCAAACAGTAAAGGATGGAAACAGATCTTTACCAAGAATCAAGTATCTAACAAGGTTGGAATGCATCGGTATGCAAAACTCATCATGGAAACAAACAGAAAGAGTACACAAGATTTTATAAATCAGGATTGTCAAATTATCACAAAGAAGAGGCTTTAATTTTTAAATGAAACATTCGGTGATTTGTTTTTTGTCAACAGTAATTGATAGAACTAACAATGGGCTGAAGTATACATATATATATATATATTTTTTCCCAAAGTTACACAACTGATTTTTTTTTCCTCTACCAGCAAAAACCACCAGTGAACATTATCCTCACATTCACATCTATACTGTAATCCCAGTAGGGAGCATTCATCCAAGTTTGATTTAATCATTTAGACAGGCAAGTGCTTCATGCATTATAAATAGAACAGAGCTCTCAGCCTCTCAGGATCGGGCTGCACCTTGCTAGTTGCTACAGGTTTGAGGCTCTGAAATGCGTCAAAAATACAAAGTTGAGAATGTAAAGCAATTAAATAAACTGGACAAGTTGTTTTTGTCTTTCAGTTTTTACTTTTATTGTGATTCACAAGACAATCAGGCTTGATTTGACAATTTGCTTGTTATTTGTGTGCACAATTCAGTCAAAGGTAAATTAAACTCCTGTTTACTGTGTTACAATCAGAGCAGATTTATTGTTGATGCAAACCTTATGTTCACATTGACTTGACTGGTGTTCTTCTTTTGCTCACAATGACATGAAGATCATTAAAAATTAAAGTCATCCTGGATGCTGTTGGCAGTTCTGCTGGCAACGCTGCAACGTTACAGCACCCTGAGTGGAAGTGACTGACTTTTATACACACTATCCCTCTAATTTTCTTCTGCCGCAAAGGGGGGAAAAAAAAGAAAAGAAAAAAAGATTAGACTCCAAAGCAAACCCCACCGCCCTGAACAAGAGCCGCTTTGATTATTTAAACCCAAACCTGTTTCTTTTTAAATGGAAAAATCTGGTTTTAATCTTCAAGCATATTTCATTCAAATGTTTGCATAGTTAGAACCATCCTTCTCTATCAGACCTTCAGACCTCTGAAAGACTTCTTTGTGCCATTCTCTCTGATTTCAACTTTGATACAGAGTCAAACTGATTGCACCATGAGAAACCAAAGGTGATTATCCTGATGAACTAGACAGAAAAAATGTACCCTATTATGTGAGGTGAGAAAAGGTTGATTAAAATGAGTTTCGAGTTAATTCTACTTCCATTTTCCTAAACTCAGCTTTGCCTGACCACGTATTGCCTAAGGCTGTCTTTGACTTGAAAAGCTTAGGCACACTTTATATTTCCAAAATATACACAAAACTGCACAATGATGGAGGAGTTTATGGTTGGATCAGTCAGCCTGCATTTCAGACTGTTCTTGCAGATATTAAATATTGATTTACTGATTAATTTCACATTTTCAAACACAAACGACGTTGTGAAATACCAGGAGAACATAAATAGAAATTTCTGATAATGATCTCAACTTAAAATGAAAAGATTACATTTTGCTCTCAGTTTTAAGCTAAGATCATCTTTTGTAAAGAAATTACTGCGTTTTAGATGTTTTGGTGAAATCTTGAATGACTGTCAGCTGCGGCCACATCAAATTTCTATCTGAATATATGTAAGATTCACTGTGGCATGGATATGTTTGTGTTTGCTAAGGTTGATTAGCTGTGGTGGCCATTTTGCAGTGGGTTGACTCCAAAAGTTAATCAGTTGTACATGTCATCCCAACGGTTACTTTCTGAAAAGTTGTTGAGTGACTCATGAGACATTTTGCAAACACTACAGCCAAAAAAACCCACACAGAGACAAAGGCAAAAAAGGATCTCTCCACTTTCACCTTTGGCAGGTGGTGATTCCAAAAAGTAATGCTGGGAAATACTGCAAGAAAATAAATAGAAGCTCCTGATTTTTTTTATTTTCACTTAAAATGAAGAAATAAGTGTCCTCTTTGACAGTAAAACATTTGTAATGCCACGTAAAAAAGACCCTCAGGAGGTCCTTGAGCATGAGGCCAACCTGCAGAAAAACAAGTATCCCTGCATTTGCAAAGAACCTGTTCTCCTTTCAGTGCATTTTACCTTGTCTTGAACTCTACCTGCTCCATGAAGATAAAATCAATTTTCTACATGTTCTTTTTTGCATTTAAATGATGAAGTTTTCCTGATTAACCTAACACATTAGCCAAGGTGATTCTATCTTTCTTGGCTGTTCTTTGATTTAGGCCAAATGGTGCAGAGAGGAGAAATGAATTAACGAGTACATATAACCAAACTACTTTGTGTAAAAACCCACCAAAAATGAATCTAAAGTATCTAACGCATGTTATCGTATCATTTGTGTTTGACCAAAACAAATAATGCTCCTTTTTATTCCCCACATTATTTTACCCTGAGATAACAGCCAAAACACATTAGAGACATTTTCTATTGTGAGTAATCCAGAGGAAGTGCTGCCCCCAGCAATGTCAGAGTAAGTTACAGTCATCCCAAAATAGGTACTGAAAATAGGAGGTGAACATGTCATCCCGACTTAGGTCAAGCCAACAGGAGCTTTGCAGAGAGAACAAAAGCAGTCTAACTGCTTCCCCCAGCCACAGAAAACCTTTGTTTCATGCAGCAGGCTACAATTTCAGCTCATGTGTTCTCCAATCAGATCAAGGTTTCAAATACGTTACCTCTAACCACAGTGAAGAGACAGAGGTTATTAATATTTTTCTGATGGGCATAAGGGTGATAGCATTTTCAGACAATTCTCAATTATTTTCCCTCCTTGGCACATAAGGTTGAAGAACTTAAAGACAAATACTATCCTTCACAACATCCTCATTTTTATTTTTTTTACAGGCAGTGCGCTTGCATCTTACGTCTCCAAGGACCCACTTCTGACAATGTGATGGAGGTCTACAGAAAACAACTGTCCAAATATTCAGATCAGACAAAGATACCTGCAAAGAATACTTCGTGTTGAATTTATATAAGCTGCTGAAAGATGAAACACAGCTTGTGCTAAGAGTGGGCAAACAACCCAGTGTCCTCACACAGAGGGCTCAAAGGAAAACTTAAATGTTCATCAGCTTACTATTTTTCTTTTTTTCTGAGAGCTACAGTACATTTGTTAGGTTTTTGAGAAGTATGTACATAGCTTATGCATTTCTATAAAAAGAAAATGTTGGATTGCGCCTTCTGGCTTTAAAGACTCAATACATTATTACAACAATAAATCCAAAAGAGTTGCAACGTTGTGTAAAATGTAAATGCAAACAGAATACAATGATTTGAAAATCCCATAAACCCATTTTCTTGGCAATAGAATATAGTAAACAAATGTTTTAAACTAAAAAAATGTATCATTTATTTGAAAGAAAGTAATTTTAAATGGTTGGGGTAGTGGCAACAAAACTGTAAAAGTGGGACATATATAAAACAGCTGGAAGAGAATTTGCAATGAATTAGGTTCATTGAGAACAGGTTAGTAAGAGCAATGTGTACAAAAAGAATATAGAGAATAGAGAGGATAAATCTGTTAGAAGTAAATATGGGCAGAGGTTCACCACTCTGCAAAAAGCTGCAGTTTTAAAAAAGTGGAACAATTTCTGAATAAAACTGAGAAGACTTTGAATATCCCATCATCTACAGTTCATACAACAATCAAAATATTTCAAGAATATGGAGAAACCTCTGAGGTCAAAGGTCAAGGCTGGATGTTGGTGATCAGGTTCTGGTTCTGTTCTGCTCAGGAAAACTTCCACCGATCATCGTCTGTAAACACAGTTCACCGTGCCGTCCACAGATGCTGCTTAAAGCTCTATCAGGCAAAGAAGAAGCCAGATGTGAACACCATCCAGAAATGCTGCCGTCTTCTCTGGACCAACGAGGAGAACTGTTCTGAGGTCAGACAAAATAAAATTTGAACATTTTTTTGGAAACTACAGACGTCATGTTCTCTGTAGTAAAGAGGAGAGGGATGGTCCAGCCTGTTATCAGCACACAGTTCAAAAGCTTGCCTCTCTGATGGTATGGGGGTGCATTAAAGCCTCTGGCATGGGCAGTTTACACATCTGGAGAGGCATCATCAATACAGAAAAGTATATTGAGTTTTTAGAACAGCATCTGCTCCCATTCAGCAAAAAATCTGGCAAAGATAACCCCAGACTGTTGAACAGCTGAAGTTATACATCAGACAAGAATGGAACAACATTCCCCTCTTAAAACTCCAGCAGCTGCTCTCCTCCGTACCTTAACATTTACAGACTGTTGCTAAAAGATGAGGAAATGCTTCACAGTGGGAAACATGGCCCCTGTTTCTGTTTTTGAATTGTGTTTCTGCCACAAAATTCAAAATGAAGGTATAATTGTTTAGTTGAAATATTTGATATGTTTACTATTTACTGCCATCCTTACATATACATGCTTATGATTTATATCTTTAGATATAGATTCACAAACAAAAAAACAAATCAAATCTAAACAAACAAACAACAAGCAACACTAGCGTTAAATCTAGAAAAGACTGGAGGCCTGCTTGAAGGCAGCACAAAGGTGACCATTTGTTTCCTCCGGGTGTTTGGATGCACAGACGTGCGTGTTACTTGATCTTTAAACAGCGTCAGTATAAGTATTGGGATGTATGATAGTGAGTGTTTCTGTGCAGGTCCTGAGATGAACCGCTGACCTGTCCAAGGTGTTTCTGCCTCTGGCCAAATGACAGCCTGAGGAAGGTTCCAGGCCTTTGCCTTCCTGAACTGCAGAGGATAGATGGATGAGAGAAATTATGTGTGCATGTTTACTTTTTGACACAATAATACAACAAAATTCTAAAAAAGCACAAACTTAAAAAAAAATAAATAAATCACAAAACTTTACATGTGAAGGTCAAAAGATTATTCTAACTTCCTGTATGCTGTTTCCTCTTTGCTCTGTTGGCATTTCAGCAAAAATAAAATAAAAAAAAAACATATAATAAGGATATACTGATTAAGCAATTGTGTTTATTAATGTGTAATTAATGGCAACAATAAACTTTTGTGATCAATATTATATTTGTCTGGTCATAAGATTTTGCAACTTTTCTCAGGTATTGATCAAAACTTTTATTTTGTAGTTTATTTGTACAAATATTTTCTATCTTTTATTATTGTGCTTCCATTTTATATTCAATACAGTATTTTGTATATTTGTATTTATTTTAAATATTTTGCATTAACATTTACAATTTTTGTAATATCTTGTTTAGTGAAATCTGTGGTATACCATTATTTTGTCTTTATATGTATAAAATCTACGTGGCCCCTCTTTTCAGCTGCAACAATTCAAATTATTATTTTATTCAACAAAAAGTACATTATTGCTTTTCATTTTAAAGTATTTTTAATACTATAATCATGCAGAAATGTCTTTGCTGTTTCAAAAATGTTTTACTAAGCTGAATTAAAGGGTATTGATTCAATTATCAGTGTTTGTATGCAGCTAGCCACTTGTGTTTGAGTTGAATGGAATGCGTGGATGCCGTCACCCACTTTGACTTTATTCCAGCTAGAATTACCAGAATTTGAGGGTTCTAGTGGAGATTGCTATTTGGAACCTTATTAGACAGTCATACATATAATATAAAAGAAGGCTACTTAATAATGTGCATGAACACAACAAATTCAACCTGGAACACTCATTGTTTTAAGGCCACAGAGCTAAAAAATACACAACCATTCTGCAAAAGTTTCCAAATATCAACTCTGAAATGTATCGTGGCCACAACAACGTGCTTGTTACAAAACAATGTGGTTATTGATTTAATAAAAATGAAAGAAAATCAGTTCCTTGGGAAAAAATACCATATAAAATGAGAAATTCTTTCTTTCTCTTCTAACACATGGAGGAATATTCCCTGGCCTCAAACGCACTGTTGGCAGGTCTAATTATGTGGTGTGGAAATCTGCTGCGTTAAATCGGAGAAAGTGATGTTTAGTAGACAATTCAATGTTTTGCAAGCAAACAAGATGACACCCCAACACAAAATCAATCAAATTTATTAGCAGTAAATCAATCTTCCACATCAAATATATTCAGCTTAGATGATAAATTTGTCACTTTGTTTAGAGCCACAATAAGCCTCCAAGGCTGAAAGCCATGGGCCTCCAATATGGCTGTCAGGAGCGCATTAAATCACCCAGAAGAAAGCTGCAAGTAAAGGAAAAAATGCCAAGTTTACTTTGTTCCCTCCTAATGTTGTCGAATATAATCTTCCAGCTGTAAGTTATTCAGCTGGAGAATAACAGCCGCATGATAACACACTCAGACCCCTTTTCTCCCCTCTGTGTCTCTGACAGCACAGATGCTCACACAGGCTGGGACTGGTCATACAGTGTCACTCACAATCAGTCGCTCAGTGCCAAAGTGCATTCATCCAGAAAATGCCAGATTTCACTATAATCATTTTTTTTTTCTTCTTCTATCTTCGTCTCTTCATACCTTGGCTATCTCAGACTCTGAAGACGGGCTATTGGAAATCTTGACCTTCAGGATGACAGTTATCACCGCTCGGAGATTTGTGTGTGTAGTGAGTTTGTGAAGTACAGGTCTGAGCACTGCCAGGTTTGCTGAAGCTCGTCACTATGTTCAGCATTATTTGACTTAAACCTGATGATTTGGCTCAATATTTGAATAATGAAAATGACTTCTGGCAATGCGTCTCCGTAGTCTTTTTATTTATTTATTTTTATCCAGGTCAGACAATAGATATACATTTTTTTCCTTATTTTTCCTTAAGGATTACACTTTGAATTTTATTATTCATGCGGGTGAGCAGTAACTGCACATCTGAAGTAAAGATAATATGTAAAACCATTTTTGGCACAAGTGGCAAAACCTTTCTTTGCAAGGTGTGAGTATGAAGAGTGAAAGAGGTGAGGACCTTCTTTCCTGTGATTGTGGGTATGACAGTGATGCTGCGAGGCATGTTGTGTTTGTTCTGACTGCATCAGCACCACTACAGGACTTCCAGATCTTTTGCATTATGCAAAGCTTTAAAGGCAGGTTGTTTCAGAGAAAGCAGGACAACTGAAAACCTAAAACAGTAGATGACTTGCAATATTTTTACCTTTGCAATGACCTACAGATCTACAAACCAGACGGTTCCTAAGGGCAAAACATTTGCCTCCCAAAGTAGTTTCTCTTAATAAATAATGTTATTTAATAACTTAGCTTGTAGTTGTATGTTTTTCAACTATTTTAACTTTTTTTAATGGAATTTAAAACACTAGATCCTTATTGAGTACTGGTATGTTGTGCAGCATAACCTGTTGTATCCAACAGTGTAGACTTTCTGTTAAAAAACATCCATTTGTGGGACTAAAATTAAAAAATCAATTGTAAATCAAGCAAGATGGACCAGGCAGCCCCAGAAACCAGAAAGCTAAGGACCAAAGGGAGACATACGTCAGGACATTTTCTCCCAACAGGGTAGGCCTGTTTTCTTGTTCATAGCTGCACTCAGATTGCAAGTGAATCTTATTTTACTAATCATGTGGCTTCTGAACGTAATAGTTAGACATTTAAAGAGCTGCTCCCCTGTACACACAGCTGTATAACTGTCCATGTGTTTTATTTGACACAGTTAAAATTAAAAATACTCTTATTTCAGGAGGGAAAGATTTCCTGCCTCTGTCTGAATTGATTATTATAGTGTTGTTGTGATGGACACAAGACACAATCTCAACATTTTCTTTGTCAAGTGTCACAGATTAAGACTTTTATTTTGTAATCAAGTTATTTAGCATCGTTACATGTAGGGCTAAGTAGTTACTTCCTAACCCTGAATAGACATTCTTAGCCTAATTACTACATTAATGAGGCTTATAAATGAATCTAGCTTATGAAATCATATCAAATATGGGTGTAGAAGAAATTCAGGGATTAAAGCCAACATCTGCCCTACCAATATTTATGCTTAAAAATCCACTAGTATTATGAACCCAACTGGTGAAGCTGCAGAAAGTTATTTGCTTCAGCTAATACCCTGTTTAAAACAGAAAAACGTAATGAGGAATTTTCATGCTCAGGCATGGCCAAATCAATAGGACAATTGTGCATTGAGCATTCTTCAGAGGGAGATAATTTTCTTCTGCAAAATGCATTTGAATGCATAACACCTGAAACCAAACAGATTGCAGATGATGTCTGCAACCAAGCATAGCCACAGGAGCCTTCCCGTCATGCTTAACTGGACATCGAGGATGCATGATTCTTTGCCTGATGTCAGAAAGTAACCCTGCAGCAGGTACAGCCTGCAATGATGATGCTTTTGCATATTTGAAGCTGAATATCTAATGGAACTATGGGAATAAAAAGGCATGTCTATGCCTGGAACTCTGGATTTGATCAGCATATTAATACAGAATAGTGATTATACTCTGCTGGCAATACCTCAAGGCCAGACATTTAATGAAAGGCCACCACTGACCTTCCAGCCAAGCAGAATAGCATTATACCTAAAATGGAAAGTTCACTATCAGCGTTAAATCTTTAAATAAAATCTTGTTCATTTACATAATTAGAATTTTGATCTCTGAAGAAGGCTGTCTATGTGCTCAGCTGTTTAGTAATATGTGCTGCAGGACATCAGAAACTTCCACAGAGGACAAACTGAGAAGTGTTTGAAATGAGAGATGAGGCGGCATGCTGTAAAAAGTTATACACAAGTTCAAACCAGAGGGGACACCTTTCTGTTGAGAGACTCTGATTTAATGGAGCTGCTGTTGAGAATTTACTGTCTGCCACTTGCAGTATATAACTGCTGTATAATTTCCCAGCTCTTATCTACTCATGTAACGCATGCTGATCTGGGATAATGGTATTGTTTGACGAGGCAGCCAAGAGAGCAGACTGCAGAGTCATAAGATAATGTACATCCTTCACACAAGCACCATGAGGGAAGTGTTTAACTTATTACCTCGGCCAATCAGGTTATGTTTTCGGTTTGTTTGTGAGTTTGTCTGTCTGTTAACAAGATTATTTAAGAACTAAGGGACAGATTTTGATGACATTTTCAGGAAATGTGGAGGTTGTCACAAAACAATAGTGATTGCAAAATTGTAATGCAAAAATGCTTGTGCTGAAGTTGGCAAAATGCTACTATTTTTACCACAAAACACACCAACTTGCGATATGGTAAATGGTAAATGGCTTGCACTTATATAGCGCTTTATCTAGTCCAAGGACCCCAAAGCGCTACAATCATTCACCCATTCATCCTCACACTGATGGCGGTAAGCTGCCCTGGTGAGGCTGCCACCACACCGGCGCCACCGAGCCCTCTGACCACCAGTAGGCAAGGCAGGTGAAGTCTTGCCAAGGACACAACAGCTGAGACAGCTAGAGCGGGAGCTCGAACCAGCAACCCTTCGATTACAGGACAAACCCCCCCTACCTCCTGCGCCACTGCCGCCCCATATATATACTCTAAATAAACCAGGGCATCTTAAATCATGTCAGATGATCTGCGAGTCTGCAAATCTCTGCTTACTGTGATGTGAAACCAGAGGTAAGAGTTTTCAAGAAAACAAACAAACAAACAAATCTAACACAAATCAAAAAACTATGACAAGGCTCTGGAACCTTGAATGAGCCTTAACACCCACCTAACTGGGCTTTTCTTGTCAAAAAGAAAAACATAACAAAATTTGCTTGTTTTTATCCTGAGCAATACAAATAAGCAGCTGACTTCACCATGGCTGACTTGGAGTCAGTCATGGTGAAGGGTGGTGGGCCTACTTGGAGCCCCCTGTTTGGGAGTTTTCCTCAGTGGCTGACAGCAGGTAAATATTTATCAACTCATGAGGAAGAGTACAACAGTGAATGCACGTGTGCAACCTTTCTATGTAAATGTGTTTTTCTAGGCTGGAAGAAAGCAGGAAGTATAGTAAATTACAGTGAAATGAAAGCAGCACAGTGATCTAAAAGCTTTGTTTAGGCTGCATTTAATGGAAAAATACTTTAATTGTTAAAGATCTGCATTTCCAAAGATACAAATAAATGAATAAATTCATAAAAGACAGCCTCATAATAACCCAGTGTTCAATATATTAAAGCAATAAAGGTGATAAAATGTCGGGCAGATGGTTTCAAGCATTATTAACAAGTAATGTTAATAATTTCAGAGATTTTTTTGTAGGAGTAGTATAAATGCGCAAGACCAGTTTTACAAACACAAAAAGCAGAATTATCAAAAAGCCGTATATGAAGTGAGGATAGAGTTATCCTTTGGGAGGCAGAACTTGTGAAAATGCATGACTACAAAAGAAATATTAGCTCTTTACTATTTTTCCAGTCTAGCTGTAAAATAAAAAATGAAAATATCCAGCTGACAGCAGAGAGGGTAATGATGTGACGTAAAATGAAATTCTTTAAACTAGGTACATATCCAATTCCATTTAGTTGCTGTTATCACAAGTTTGTTACATTTCTGCATCATGCTCCAGCACTCTTTAATCCCTTGTGACAAAGTCTGCAAATGTACTTTTTTTTGTCATATTTCTTCAAAAAAGCACAGAGACAGAATGAGAAGCACAAACTCGGTGTCTTATGTATTGATATTAGTTGGTGGTTTCATTTGTAAAAAAAAAAAAAAAAAAAAGAAAAAAATACATTCTCTCATACTGCAGCAGAGAGAGTAAGACACAAATCTTTATTTGTTTCTGTTTCTAAGGACTGCTGAGGCATATCGTTATAAACCAGTGGTTCCCCAAGTTGGGTTCAGGACCCCACTAAATCATTTGCACAAAAATCCCTTTTTATTGGCTACGGGGTTGAAATGTTGTGAGTCTGCATTGATCACGTATGAGGAAAATACCCAGAATTGTATTCATCTATTTTTATTATACTTCTGATTTGTGGGCTAGCAGCGAAATAATTTCTCTGGTCTGACCAAAGCATGCTGATTTCCCTGTAGGCACAAATATTTTTTTTTCTAAACAACCTAATGAACTAATAGTTCATGTTTTAAAGTACCTACTATATATAGTAAATATGAGCAGATTTAGTATATCTGCACACACTTTTCTAACCTCAGTAAAATTTGGTGTCCATGCATAAAGTGCCTCTCAGTAATGATGCAGTCACAATTCAATCTTTTGACTGAATAAAAGTTAACCAATAAGTATTCGTCCTTGTCACAGTCCTGGATTCACTGTGCCGGACACGCAACATAAAGAGTCCAGACTAGATTACATCTTACAACTTTTTATTGAACCCAAGTCCGGACACAAGAGTAAATCTGGAAGCCTGGGCAAAATGAATAAAAGAGTGGGAGAAAACTCAAACCAGCCAGCGGTAGGCCGTCAGTTTCAGACCGCTCCCCTCAACCTGCCTTGAGATCTTACCCTACAACCAAAAACCGGAAAATCGAACCGATACCTGAGACTCCCAGACTCAAAACGGTCTAACAAGGTGGCCATCAGGTGCACATAACAATGTCTGTTTAAACAGGAGCGGAAGCGAGGGTCAGGTGCCGCCAACAATCAGGTATTCCTCCGGACTCCCTCCGCCCTCCTGGTAGGTGGAGCTAATCCCTCTTAAACCTCCTCCCAGCCACTCCACTGAAAGGAGAAGAACGATTAATCAGGCACTCATTTACAAAGGTAACACAGGGACACGTAACAGTCCTAACCACTGAATAAAGCTGCACATTCATTAAACATGTGCTGAAAGTTTCATGGCGATATCTAAACAGACTGAAGAAATATGCCAATTTTTGTGACAGGTAGAAGATTTTTATTTGGTTTTCTGTAATTTCAAGGACAATAATTAATCCAGAATCTTGGATTTTAAACTGCTTTAATATATTTAAATTAAGATAAGCTAAAATGTTGTACATATTGCTTATTTTTCAAGCACTTTCAAAGGAAATTCTTTGTATTGAAATAGAAACCTTGTGAATATTTTAGTGGAATGATGACAAGTTTTAGCCGCTGTTGTTTTGTGGGTCAGTACGAGCAAACATTGTTCCACTTTTTGTGTTTTTTTACAAGCTGTGTTAAATTTGCAGGTCCACTCTCTTTCAGTCAGGCTGACCAACAAACTCATTTCTGGCTACGCAGAGATTTCGTCTGGTGATTGGTCTGTAATGGGCTGATCTTCCCTTTTTGAAAACATCTATGCATTAGTGGCCTACGGCAATGCTGTCCAGCCAGCAGCAACGTGCTTGCAAGCTGATGATGGAGTATTGCGAGGAGGAGTTTGATCGAGCGCTCTGAGAGGCGGATTCGACATACAGCTGATGGCTTAACTCACCTCAGGCATGAAAGCTATTGCTTCACTATTTAGCAACAACACTTTCCTTTGATCCCTCTTTTGGAAGGAAACATTTAGCATGTCATTGGCTCTGAAATGATGGCGATAACTCAATAACATCATCTGTTATATGGCATCATCCAGCCATAAGTGAGTTCTGATAACGATTCCTCTGTGCTGAGAGGGTGACCATAAAGTGTGGAGAATGACTTGGCAGCTAAAGACTATGTGCAGGTTTTTGCAGTGCCTCTTGGTTTTTATGTTTGAGAAAAAGGCCAATTACAAAAGTGGATTGTGCCAAGATTAGATACTCATATGAGTGCTGGGCATCAGTCAGGAGTCATTATTGCCCACTGCCTGTGTCTGTGTGTGAGTGCCTGTACTGTTAGCAAAATATCTCATGAATCACAGGAACATATTTTAATGAAACTTTCAGACAGTGATCATTGGATAGACATCTTCGACGGATTAAGTTTGGGAAGCAATTTGATTCAAAATGGCAGCCACAGCAAAGCAATCGTAGCTAACACAAAAACGTCTGTAACTCAGTCATTTTTACAGATATCCAACTGAACTTTAGTGTGGTAGTAGCTGCAACTGATCCTGAACTTGTACTCTGAGTGCCAAATCACTGCACAAGATTTGTGTCTAAAACTTTGCCATTACCTTAAAATATTCAAGTCTGTCTGTTAGCAAAATATCTCATAAACCACTGAATAAATTTAAATGACTCATTCAGCAAGTCATCATGAACATTTGTGACTGATTAACTTTCATATTCAACCCAGTTCAAGATGGCCACCACAGCCAACTGACTAAAGAAAACACAAAAAGGGCTATAACTCAGCCAATTTTAAAGCTACTGAGTTAAAACCTTCTGTGGTATTAGCTAAGCACCATTCTTTAAACATAATTTGAGTGCAACATATTGTCAAATTACACAATATCTTTGTCCAACACCTTGGCATTACCTGTTGGATTCAACACTGTTGGTTTGACAGCAAAACATTTTATGAACGACAGAAGAGATTTTAATGAAACTGTCAGAAAGTAAAAACTGTCGGTTCGTCTTTTGGAGTCAACTTGAATAAAGATGAGTAATTGAGCCCAGCCTATAAACAAAAAAGGCTATAGTTTTAAAGATATTGAGCTAAGATTTGGTATTTTCAAGATTTGACCATAGTGGTTGTAACTGTATTGTTTGTAAACGTAAGATGATCTCAGTCTAAAACTCTGGCATGAAAGATGGTGGGCGTCATACATTCCTTCAAGAAATGTTAGGCATTCATTTTTACATTACCAGTAGAATTTATGCAAATAAATAAATAAATGAATACAAAATAAGAACATAAAAAAACTTCTATTGTCTATTCTGACAATGTGGATGCAGTGTTTGGAGATGCAGAGAGGATGAATTTTTTTATCCACTAACAACAAATTCTGTCTGTATGGTAAGCAAAGAGATGTGCCCTGATGCGTTGTGTGTTTTGGTTCCACTATTCATCTCTTCACATACATCCTCAGCTCACTGCCAACACGACGCCTCAGCACTGTGACTGCTGCCGCTTTCGGCTCAGGAGCAGACACCAGTGATTTACAATCTAGCTGTATTTTGTCTCACTTGGGTGCACACCGCTAGCCACAGTGTTGCCCTGTCAGAAGCTGCCTCACCGTATTTGTAATTCTGCGTAAAGCCAGTACCTGTGAGTCAGGATCTCCAACTCATTCATCAGAGGGCACTCTAATCTGGTTGTGTCTCGCGTCTGCCTCTGCAACAAAGAGCAAGATGAGTGTGATGAGGCAGAACCAGCACAAAATATCTCCCATGTCTGGATAATCAGATAAAGTTTTACAATTACCCTCTGGGAGGATGTGCTGTGATTTAAGCTATTTTAGGGCCTTTTTACAACCTTAAGAAAATCACTCATGGGTGAAAACATGATGTTTCTTGCACCACTGATGAGTTAAAAGTGAAAAGTATCCCCTTTAATGCCTCTGAAATCAAATGGGTAAAAATATTGACATAAAAGTATAAGGTAGTTTGAATGTCTTACTTTTAATGGCACAGGCAACTTTTAAAATTTATTTTTGCTTTATCTGTGTCTTTAAGGATAAGTGGAAACCTTCATAAAATTAAATGCCTAGCATTCCTCAAAGGGATGCATAATGCCTGCTGCCTTTCATGCCTTGAAAAATTGTTCTACTCAATCTCATGCATTTAACAGATGTGGCTTTCAGCTACAACCACAACACATTTTTAGCAAAATAGCTGTGAAATTGACTGAATTACAGCCATTTTTGTGTTTTCTGGATTCAGTTGGCTGTGACAGCCATCTTGAATTATGTTGGCTCCAAAACTTAATCAGCTGGACAGGTATATTTACTGATTTTTTTTCTGGATGTTTCATCAAAATCTGTCCAATGGTTCATGAGATATCTTGGTAACAGACATACACACAAATTCATCCACACACATGAACATATTTGTCTGCCTTCGTCTTTTGGCGGTGGGTAAAATTAATATATAAAAGAAGTTCTGCCAGAATTGCAGGCCTGGCCAAATTGTCTTTGAGAGTAAGTTTCAGACAGAACAAGCAGAAAAGCTGACGTTATAAAGCCCGGAGCAATCACTGCAGGCAGCAGTGCTGGATTTCACTTTTTACGTTTGATTTGTTGTTTTGTGTGCAGAGTTTATGACATGCAGTCAAACCTTCACAAACAGAGGTTTGAATCATGATTGAGAGTAACCCTCCTGTAGATTTCTATACAATCGTATCTGCTCTTGTGTGCAGTTACACAGCGTTGCCTCATTTTGCGCATTGCCTTCCACAAGTTTAAACCTTCACATGCAGTTTGATTAAAGAAGATAAGTTTATTTCTGCAAACAACACAAACACTTAGCTTCTTTAAGTCTGAAACTGCCACTGGTTTTACACCTGCAAAATATTAGCTAAAATATTATCTTATAATCTGTTGAGCCAGATAAACATCAAGGCACTAAATCAATAGTGTAATTGGTTTCTGAATAATTGAAATTAATATTATATTTGCAGTTTCTTCCTACCAAAGCAAACATTTTTCTCAGATCACGAAGGTGCCACCGTCTTTAATAAGCTACACTGCATCCTCTGAATGTAGCATAGTTCATGAGATATTTTGCAAACAGACAAACAGCTGACACCAGTAGTTAGTGACAGTTAAAACAAAGATATTGGGCAATGTTTAGTGCTCATAGTATGCATTGAGAATGACTGCAGCTACTACCTCACCAAGTTGTAGCCAAAGGTCTGTAAAACTGAGTTAGAGACATTTTTGGATTGGACAATTCTGATTATTTAAAAAATTATTAAATGGTGGTTCCAGAGAAATCTTGCTAACATACAAACAAAACCACAGGTAGAACCATTATCACCTCTGGAGGTGGGCAGTAAGTGCTGGCCATAAACCAGGGCGAACAGAAGCACAGGAGAAACAGAGAAAAAGATGAGGCTCTAGCAAGGATGAACTCATGCAGGGCAAGTCTGATGATTAAAACCTGAATTTGATGCTCACAAATGAAGCAAAACAAACAAACAAAACCAAGCTAAGCTGAAACAAAAGGAAACATATTAAAGAAACAAAATAAAGTCATTCAATCAAAAAATTCAGTGCACCAAAATCCACAGACCATGACAGAAAGTAGCTCTAATATTTGTGTTTTCATTTTCTTCTGCCATCTCTTCACATCTGGCAAAACTTCTATGTTGATTTTTGTATGTTCAATATAAAAACATTAAAAAGTCAGCCTCGTGCAACACAACGCTGCGCAGCATAAATCATGTCACAATAATGTACTGCAGATTAGATTACCCTAAATTTAATGTGCCACGGGCATTTAGACTGCAAATCTAATCTTTTGTGCCAATCGAAACTAAAGTGAAGCCACGCTGTGTGCACATGCCATGAAGTACATCAGACAGAAAAACAAAACGATATTTCAAAAACAAGAGACACGTGTCTGAAAAACAAGACAAAATAAAGTAGACTAACTGAACGTGTCTTTATTGAAAGGTTTATAATATAAAAGTTTGCATATTTTATGATGATATGTTTTTGTACTATGGGTCAGTGTTTACCCACACACAGTGTCTGTTTTGCATTACAAATTATGCTGCTACTGTCCATACATACTGCAAAACTAACTCTGTATACAATGTCCTTTTGTACTAAAAAATCAGCTGCTACTGTCCAAATACTGGTCTATAAATACTGGTCTATAATTCTGTGTAAAGTGTCTTTTTGGACTAAAAATCTGGCTGCTACTGTCCAAAATAATGTAAAACTGTAAATTTCTATTATTCTGTCCACCCTATTTTTGTATTATATTGTAGTTTATTAAAAAAATTCTCGGACTGTCAGTAAATAGAGGAACTGCAAAGTAAGAATTTCATTGCACAGTGTAACTGCTTGTATGCTGGGCATATGACAATAAACTCTTGAATCTTGAATCTTGAATCAGTGGCTTTCTGTGGAAAAGAAATGTGCAGTGGAAGAAAACTATTTTTATTCTTGAAACCTATAAGGAACCACAGCTAGCTGTGACGCACAAAAAACCTGAGCTGAGATTGGAAACGTGTAGAAATCTAAAAAACCCTGCAGCACATACAGCAAGGGTCCAGCTAATATATGAAAACTTTCTTTTAATTGTTTTAATTCTTAAATTTACCTGAAAAGCTGATCAAATGCATAAACTACAAAGACTCCAGCTGAGATTTTAAATCATTTGTGCAAAGAAGCAAAACTTAAAGAACAAAGGAACACAACAAAAAGGCAACCACAAATCACTTCTCCACTGAATGAGCAAAAAAAGCACTTTGAAAAAAATATGTAAATGCACGTAAATGACAAGAGCAACAAATTAGCATGAATTTTCTTTTTTTTCCTTGTAAATCAGTTGTCAATTCCACACAGGTTGTAGTAATCTGTTAAAAACACATTTTTACAATACAGTCAAACAGAAGCTCTCTGTAAAACTAACAGCCCTCCTTTGCGACTGAAAAGCAGCTATGTGGATGTTACTGTGTGGCAGATAATAAGAAAGTGTCATGTTTGGATATTAATCTTGCTTACTGTTGTTTATATTAAAGCATCTGTCAACAGTGTAAACAGATGTTGTCTTCACAGTTAAGGAATTCATAGGATGGATGCAGAAAGCACAAAGACAAATTGTTTTTTTTTTAGTTAGTCTTTGAAATGCTGCTGGGTCAACTGCTGCATAAAACAAGTATCAAGGAATAAAAGCTTCATCTAGTCTGTAAATCTTCAGAGGGTTGCATCGTGAGTATGAAAAAAAAAACCCTCTCCAGACTTTCTTGGGAGCCTAAAATGCTGATGAGTAGTTTTCACTTTTATGCTAACAAATGGCTTGGCATATTAAGGTGAACACCTCCTTCCTAAAAAGCTATTTACTGTATGCTGATGTGAAAGAATCCCAAAAGTAAAATAAATGCATTCCCTGTCTCTCATGATAGCAACACAGTAGTGTTAATGAACAGAGCATCTGGTCCCTTTTTTGTCTCCTCCCGGTAGAAATGACAGCAGGTCTTGTTAAAGTGAAAATGTGTTTTATTAACTTTACTACTGTGGATATTTTTAATGCTTAACAGGATATCTCAGGGCTTATTTAAAGCAGGTTATTTGCCAGGTGACACTGGTATGTTTTATTTGCTCCGGTGTTTATTTTCTGCTAACATACAGTATGTGTTGCTACTGGTGCTTTTTCATAGGAATGCACATTTTTCTTCTTAAAATAGACATTTCTCTGCTGTTTTGATAAAAAACCTTACAGAGATAAACAGTAATACCTGTATAAACAATGGACACAGTCCCCCAATCTCATTAGTGAGGATAAAACTGAAGTGCCTTCAAATAAAATACAAGTCAGCGTTGACTTCGAAACATCTTTGGCACGAAAAGATTCAAGTTCAAAAAGAGTCAACATCTTTCTGATACCTGAAGTCATTACAATTTTACTACAAGCCATCATACAATCCTTCTTTAAAGATTTTTGTTTGGGGGCATGAATAGCTCCATTGACAGACAGGTTGACAAGCAGGAGCTTTAACTTATCAGTGAATCCAGTCGGCTGTTAAATGATTGGATTCATGACCATTAAAAAAACTGCACCATAGGGTGCTCTACTTAAAGAAAACCACACTTTTTCCTCCAGTCAAGCCCTCGAGGGCAATATTAGAAGAATATTCTTTTTCAATAAGAGAACACCATTGTGAGAAGTGTCTGCTTTAGGGAGGATGGTTTCTGGAAAAAAAAAAGGTACTGAGAGACCATATGTAGAGTCCTTGCCATGAACCATATTTTGAGAGTATGTGTTGGTATCAATATGTGTTTCAGCCCAGTTGATACATACCTGGTACCTATCTGGTACTTAACAGGTATGTACCGGGGTAACTATAAGGGCCTGATCAATGGATGAGTGGTTTACGTGCACCCCGGTTTTCTAAAGTGGAGGTGCAAACTTGTGTTTTTTCTTCACCATTTTATGATTAACAAACATGTTATCAATCCCAACAATAAGACAGACATAGGTATTATTTATTGATTCCTATTCTACTTTCTCAGTTACAAACAGAAAAATTGATGTTACCAATAATCATATAAGCACCAGGTACATTCTAAGTACTATGTATGTACCAGATAAGTATTATGTGCGTACTTGGTAAGCACCAGGTACCAGGCTGTATTTTTTTTTGCTATAGGTTCTCTGTTTGGCCCTTTTATGACAGTTATATCAAAGTTATTTCTGACTTACAAGTAAACCTGGTTAACTTTAACAATAAGCCAACAACCATGTTTGTTTAGTTATTAAATGTCTGTGTACATCTGAATATTCCTGAAAATCATTCAAAGAGCTGTAAAAACCTCATTAAACAGCACAGTTAATCATCAAGAAGTATGGCACTCAGTTTGTGCCTTATGTTAAACTCCAAATCCACAGTAAAATACAAATGGCATGTTGCTGTGCAGACAAATCAATTTATTCCCATAAAAAATAAATGAACACACAGATGCAGACAAATCATCCATACATTCAGGGAAAAATGCAAGTGATGTCTTTATTATCTCTTTATTATACAACACAAATCTATCAGCTGTTTGTCTGATGCAATACAAGATTATCTGTTTTTTATGACTACTGATAGGAAACCAATGCAGTCATGCAACTATCCATGTATGAAATTAAACTGTACTCTTTAGGATCTTTTCAACCCTGGGGTATGTATGTTATATGACTTTTTTATTTGCTGTGGGGTTTTCCTGCACAGTAATATTCTTACTGTCGTGGTTCTAACAAACTCAGGTTTGCTGGCTTTCCCTTAATATCTACAGCAAGTGGCGGTCTGTCAAAACACCCAAGCTGATCAAACAAAAAGACATGAAAACATAGATTTGCAGGTTGTGGTAGAGGAAACATGGGAATGAAAATAAGTACTGTACCTGTGATAAATTGTAAATGAAATTGAGTTCCTCAAATTTCCATGTTCAATATGTTCTCGTCAGTGTTTGCTCAGGAAATAGAGCCCTAACAGATTAACCTAGATTCAATTTCTCATTCTCATCCATGAAGCATAGTCCAGATGTTTATTAGATCAATTAATATGGTGGTTGTGGCTTTTTGGAGTAAGATTTCTCTGAGTTTTATTCATTTTTCTTTAATCGCAGGGCTGTCGAGCTGCAGCAAAACAGCCACTGAAGTCTGAAATCTTTTTGAACAAACTAAATGAAAGTTGTTTCTTTGTTTCCTCTTCTTTCCTCTTTGTTTTTGCAGCGCGTAGGCAGCTCTACTCCAGCTCTACCTGAGAAGAGGTTACTGTATATAATTGCTTGACTACAGGCAAGTGCTCTTGATACCTCCCCGGGATGCACACACTTCAGTGTGTATGCTACCTTTTCCATCACACATAACACTGTCACTTTTCTTCTAGGAACTGGAAAAAAGTTTTTCTGCCTGGTATTGTTACATATAGCCACACAAATCAGAGATCCAATTAAAATAAAAAATAAATAAATAAAAAAACTTTAATAAATAAAGCTACAGAGAGTTTTTTTAAATACTTTGCAATGAAAACTTTTTCCTGTTTGCTTTATCTGTTTCTATTTGCATGACTTTAATGACTAAAAATGTTGATATAACGAATAATAAATAACTATTATTTCCTTTTAAACATAAAAAATGGTCTACATCTTTTTTTAATTTAACAAGTATTAAGGTGGAGTTCTGAGTATCTTAGAATAAAAAAAATCGCTCTCAAGGATGACAGTACAAACAAATAGTTCAACAAGACAGTGATGTGCTTTTTTTTTCTTTGTTTGGCTACTGAACAGACATTGTTTTCTTTCTTTCCAGCTTTTTTGTCCATGGATGTTTTATTTCCCTACATCAATATCACTCAGGGACAAAACAGTGCCCGATAAAAAAATAGCCCTCTTGTGAGATGTTGAAGCGTAACCTGTTCATTACCCTTCTTATCTATTTGCTTGTGTCAAATACACAAAGATTTTAGGCGAAAAAGATGGAAGAAATTAAGCTGGACAAGTGTATTTTATCAGACAGTAATAGCAATCACTGTGAGTGGTCAGAGGTAGGAGGGATCCCTATGGGTATCAAGACTGCTTTTTCTCTTGCTTTCTCGTGAAGCTTTTAATCAGAGAAATGGGTCCCAACTGTAGATCAGCGCCTCCGAAACATGAAAGCAACAGCCAGGGACACACCTGAAGCAATTTCACAGAAAAACTTAATTAGCACAATACTTTAAGTCATACAATGCTACTGGTATTAAACTTTTAGATTAAAGAATCTGGGTGTTTCTGCAGATCTAGCAGCTTGTATTTTTTTCCTAGCTCTTTCTTGATCCCGTTCAGACATTCAAATTTGCCTCAACAACACAACTCTGAAAATAAGAGCTGACACAGGTGAGAATGAAATAGGTAGAAATTATAAAAACACCTAAGCATGCACTTTCATCATGGAGACACTGCTTTTATCTCAGGTAAGAAGATGTTTATGCTAGCTGTGCCTAAAACCACATTTTTATCTCATTAACTCAGATGGAAATTTTTGAAAGTGAAATCTCGGGAAAAGGGCTTGAACAGAAAGACGACAAAACACAGCACATCAAAAGAAGGGAAATGACAACTTATTTGAGGAATCATCCAGGTAACAGCTTGCCACTGCAGTCGGTATCTGAGAAAATGTGATTTGCATACAAAACACTCACTTTCAGAGTTGGGTCATAACCACTCGAGGAGTGGGGAGACTTCACATCTGTAGCTCGTAGATATCGAGGGAAATTCATCTTAGTGACAGTTGACAACAGCCCCGAATAAAATCTTTTGATTTATATAATATTTTGATTGATTTCCAGTCCTACATCTAAAATAAATGGACCGAATGGAGTCCAGAGTTACAGGTGACAGTCTCTTGCATCAGACTGAACCTGCAGTGACAGTTGAGGTTTTTATGGCATGTATCATTCTAATAATAAATTTTGATTCTTTGTTTTTGCCAGCCCCTGCACCATCTTTCATGCTAGCAACAGAGGATCCTAGACCTTAATCTTTCTCCCACATTTATCTTTCCTTTTAAACAGGAATCACATATCCATATTGGCTGTTTGATGTGCTACATGGCATGCAAGGTTCGCAGGATGTGACAAATGAAAGAGAAGTTGAGCATCACAGATAAGGGCACGCTATTGTTCCATATTGCAAATTAATTACATGGGTGCAGCAATAAGCTTTACAATAAATGCATATGACTGAAATACCACAGGACTAATGTGGACTTCGTGGATTGGAAAGTACAAAGGGAAAAAATGTATTTCAAATAACCTTTATCTTTCACTGTCAAAACTGAGACAAGTCCTTTGAAGTGTAAAATTTCCCTTAGAGTGTAAACAACTCTCTTCCATCCATGACGTTTACCTCTCCTCTTTGTGCTGGCAATTTTCTACATGAATAAAGAGGCTGCTCCTTTCTCCCACTGGCTAGACCCCGACTGGAGTGCAATCTGTTATAATATCAACTCAAGACCCCATTGGCAAGCATCATTACTCTCTGCTCTTTCTTGCATATTTAGTGTTTGCACAATCTGCGTGGCAATAGATGTCATTATTATTCATTCAGAACACAAAGTTATGCTGCGATACTCTTTATAAAAGCTTCCTAATTATTTGGTGATTTCAAGCACCTCAAAAGTTTCACCTTTGTCCCAAACTCCTGATTTTCTCATTAAAAGGCTGAGCTTGTTTTTAACAGTTGCTCATAAAATGGCTGTTCCAGTCTTGCATTATGCACGTGAAAGAAGCTGCAGCAGTGTGTAAAACCAAAATTTCACTCTGCACTGAAGGTAGCTTGGCTGGCTTAAGATTTCACACACATTCCTGTCATGAAAGATTGAGCATGTGGGAGTCATTGAAATGTATTCATGCTCACAATGTAGAGGAAGCACGGGGCCACAGTAATGGTTGTCAGGGGCTGGTATGCCTCAGTGAGCCGAAGACGACATTTTCTGTCTCGCTGGCTGCAGGGATGTTGGAGTTATATAACCCTACAGGAGGGCACAGATGAGAATGTCACGTGTGACTCCTGATAAAATGCAGCATTTAGTATGTGTGCCATGAAGAGTGTCACGTAGGCCAAGGGAGGTTGTTTTTTAAAACTGTTTTTGTTTTGCTCTCTGAGATTGTGTTTTATTCAGAATTACGTTAAAATCCAATTTTAAAAAATGATTTGGAAATCTCACAAACTCATATTTTATTCACGATGAAACATAATAAACATATCAAATGTTAAATCTAAGAAATTGTACCACTCTTTTGATAAAAAAAGTAATTAAAATTTGATGGTATCAATACATTTCAGAAAAGTCGGGGCAGAGGTATGTTTCCCACCGTGAAGCATCCCTTCATCCCTTCTTCTTTCAACAGTCTGTAAAGGTATAGGAACTGAGGAGACCTGCAGGTGGAGTTTTTCGAGGGAAATGTCTTATTCTTGACTGATGTAGGATTCTAGATGTTCAACACTCCTGGGTTTTCTTTGGTGGACTTTTTGCTGAATGGGAGCACGTTGTTCTAAAACCTGAATGTACAATTCTGCATTGATGGTGTTTTTCCAGATATGTAAACTTTATTATTTATTTATGAACCTTCATTTAACCAGGCAAGTCCCATTGAGATCACAGATCTCTTTTTAAAGTGAGGCCTGGGTCCTAAAGGCAGCCTAACACGCAAATTTTTAGACTGTGGGAGGAAACCCACACAAACACAAGGAGAACATGCAAACTCCACACAGAAAGACCCAGGGTCCAACCTGGGGCTTGAACCCTGGACCTTCTTGCTGTGAGGCAAAAGTGTTAACCACTAAGTCATTGTGCTGCCCATTACACATTAAACTGCCCATACCAGAGGCAAGAATACCCCTCCATACCATCAGAGAGGCAGGGTCCTGATAACAGGCTGATGATATGTCCTCCATTCAGTCAGTGATGTTCATAGCAGAATCAGAACTGGTTTTAATGTAATGTTTAATGTTTCTGAGGACCCAAAGTTCACAGCCTTGTCCTCTGTAGTCCAGAGGACATGGTGTTTGTGGTATTTGTGGGTGATCTTGTTGTCACTTTGTTACAGTGCTTTTTAAATGAGCTTTGGCTCACGAAGGGAAGGCATTTCTCGATGATGTTCACATCTGGCTTCTTCTCTGCCTGATAGAGCTTTAAGCAGCATGTGTGAATGGCGGGGTGAACTGTGTTTACAGACAGTGATCTGTGGAAGTGTTCCTGAATGATGCAGTGATGTTCAGAACAGAATCAGACCTGTTTAAAATGCATTACAGCCTGAGTTCCCCAAGATCACAAGCATCCAATATTGACTTTCAGCCTTGACCTTTACAGATATTTCTCCAGATTCTTGAAATCTTTTTGTTATGAACTGTAGATGATGGGATATTTAAAGTATTCCCAATTTTGCATTGAGGAACATTATTCTGAAATTGTTCCACTACTTTCAGATGCAGTTTTTCACAGACTGGTGAACCTCTGCCCATTTTTATTTTGGAGACATTTCAGCCTCTCTAAAATATTCATTTTATATCCAGTTCTCTAACTGACCTGTTGCCAATTACCCTAATTTGTTGGGAAATGGTCTTTCAGCTGTTTCTTTTTTTGTACCACTTACTTTTGCAGCCTTTTGTTGACTCTGTCCCAACTTTTTTGAAATTTGTTAATTCACATAAAACTCAAAATTACTTTATGTAAAAAATAAAAATAAAATGGTAGCGTGGTACTTTTACTTCCTGAACCCAAGTGTGCTTGTAGTCACAAAGCCAATTCACAGTGATTAAAAAAAACAGAAAAACCTGAGAATGTTTAGAAATGTTATTATGTTATTGTATACGTCACTGGAAGCTTAAGCAGGCCTCGATCTTGAGAGATATTTAGTATTATAAAAGTGTCAGTCAGTCTGAAGTCTGTTTGCTTCCTGATCCAGCACAACAGCCCTGTTTGTCTGTGAGAGTTAAAAAAGGTCTCAGATAACAGCCATCTTATCTACTGCAGGATTCCACAAAAACTCTGCTCGGGTTAGAGTGTCCTTTTAAGAGATGCAAATGTGGTGAAAATGAGATGAATGAATTTCTGCATGCTTCACTTCCATTAATGAGGTAGGGGAAAAGCAAATAATGACAGTGACAGGTTTGTTGTAGAGCAGCAGAAAAAGGAAAACAGTCTGCCGTGTCACTAATGGAGTGTGTGAGGGTGGTTTCGCTCTGTTTTTATTCCAGAGACAATAATCATAATCATGACTTCACAAAGTTCAAACTTGATTAGAGTTTCTTTTATTTGATGAGACAAACATTTCTCTGTCAATTCTCAGAATTTAAATGCCCCAAAAATGTATAAAGTTATCAAAAATAGTGAGTGTCATCTTATAAACATATTTTCAGCATGAAAAATATAAAATACTTGACCAGAGATTTTGAGTGATTTAAATGAAAATTCCTTTAGTTCTAACTTTTAAAACCATTATCAGGTAATTGACTAGGATATTTTTTTAAATAGGACTATTTTATTTTAGTTTTAGGAGTATCATTTAATATTAAAATTGAATGTCTCTTGTAAAACCCCCTTAGGACTTTGTCCGTATGTCATGTCTGTATAAAATAAAAGTGTTCTGCGTTTTTTTGATCATAGTAGCACATGATTTTGCAGCACTCTTGGTCTAAAATCCTTTCCACTGCCCTTTTAAAAACCACAGTAGCTTTTTCACTGACAGTCATTAAAGTGTGAGGGACATTCTGCATTTTTTCATGGCTAATAACTTTATGTTTGGGATGATAAAGCTATGGAAAGTCAGTCCTAAGGAGGTCAAAAAAATCTCAGTAGTAGTTAGACACTGACCTTATGTTAACATACCACACAAAAGTATATTTTATTAAAAAATATCATTTTTGAGGTCAGGGAAAATCAACGTTGCATACGTTTGATTTTCACTTTAACTCAAAAACCCCAAAATTTATAACAAAAGAGTTTTTCAGCAGAGGAAATGATATAACTTCTGGGTGACTCAATCATTTGAATAGTTAGACATTAAATGAAAAAGCCAAACAATTTTAAGAGACAAAAATGGGTGACATCTGGAAACAAAGACTCTTTGGTACTCTTAAAAATAAATGAAAGTTAAATCCAACATTTTAAAATAATACTCCACCAAATAATCTCACAGCACGTTAATTATGAAATCCTGGCCACGATTAACAAAACTGTGCAGCTGAGTTTACTTTGTTGCCATCTTCTAAAAGAAAAGTCTATTTATCTGTTAACTTTCATTGTTTTATTTTAGAAATATTTTCCAGAGATAACATTTAAATCATATGGAACATTTGAAAATGTAACAATGGCTTTCCGTTTACAAGATTTATTTTTTGTTTTTGTATTTATTGTATTTTTTTTTTTTTTACCGTCTGTGTGATTTTGAACTACAGTATATTCAGGTATTACAAGCTGCCTTTATTTATTCATTTTTTTGTGAGTCATATTGAGGTAAAACATTGTTACATCACAGTGAGATACATTGAAGCATGAGCTCAACAACTGTACATAACCACAACTACGACACAGTCCAAATCTGTGTAATCACTTCTGGTGCTGAGGTCACACTTATCCCACTCACTCTGTCATAGTTCATAATGTAGTACAAAAATGAAATACAAAGCCAGAGCCACTGTGGAGATCTGAAAGGTAAACAGCTCAGGCTAAAGTTATATTTGAGAGGATTGCTGAATAGAGACAATTTGCAGGTGAG
Source organism: Kryptolebias marmoratus (assembly GCF_001649575.2). Classification (NCBI taxonomy): domain Eukaryota; kingdom Metazoa; phylum Chordata; class Actinopteri; order Cyprinodontiformes; family Rivulidae; genus Kryptolebias; species Kryptolebias marmoratus. Next base: position 3,982,625 of record NC_051431.1, read on the forward strand.
AGGCCCGCAATATGAAATCCATTAACTCTCATGCCAACTGCTGGACACATACTTGACATGAAATGAGGAGGTAACAAAGATCTGCAGAGCAGCCATGAGGGCTTTTAGGCAAACTGGAAAACCACACCACTGAGTCTATATTCACATTTCTAATTTCTTACAGCATTTTCCCCCCCCAAAAAATAAAAAAATCACTATGTTTGAAATCGTATTAAACCATATTGTAGCTTTACAAATGTTTTAGAGCTTTGCCTAATGCTCATTATCTGACACTGACAATTAAAACAAAATGAACCTGAAAAAGAAACAGAAACACATAAATTGATTGAATGAATGAATGATGACACTTAAATTCATTACTGTAATTTGTGCAATTTTGCTTCTGACATTTCATTCACTGACAATTAATTAATGTGACAATTAAAACCCCCCCAATCGCTTCCATGCAGAGTGAATGTAGAACATGGAAATCAGTGAATGTAAAGTACAGGCAATTTTCCAGAGGAGCTTAAATCACTGCGGGTTTCGGGCCTGGAGTGGACTTCTTTTAAACCAACTTGTGTGCTAAACTTTCCAACTAATGACTTCGCTAAAGTGTCTAAAAAAGAGCTATTGATTTGTGTTTAGCATCCAAGCAAATTTAAATCTTTAATTAGCTCGGTGGCACAAGACAAAATGGAAATTAGACATCTGACTTGTGATTGTGTAGAGATGTTGATGAAAGCTTCCAGCATTGGCTTCGGGTGGAAACGGCATTGTCTATGGTGAAAATAAATCTGATAACTGAAATTGAATAGTAGGTAGTGAACATGTGTGTTTGTGTGTGTGTGTGTGTGTTCTCACAATGAAAGAGACAACAACCCAAATGCAGTCTAATACACTAATGCAAATCTAATGTCACTAAAAGCTATGCCATTGCTCATCCTGAGAGTATTATTTCAAGCTTAAGAAAGAAAATACATTTGCTCTTGTCTGGAGTTTAACGTCATCTCAAATAAATAACGCCCTGAACATAATAATCTCGCCCACAGCTGGCTGGCACACTCCCATCTTGCCTTGTTTGCTGAGTTAATGTGTTTCCAGTGATTGGCTGTCTGGTTGACTGGTGTATCCAAAACTGCAAGAATGTGGCAAGAACAAGTCAAAAAACAAATGCTGCAAAAACACAAAAGTAGACAGAAAATACCTTCAGGCCATGTCGTCAAACCAACAAGATAGGTCACACCTACTTGCAACCTGAAGCCTGCACAAATGACATGTTGGTGCTCATAGCCTGTGACATGTATTTAAAAAATTAATTTTCATTTCTATCACAACCTTTCAACAGTCCAGGATTAAACTTTAGATTGTGAAGAACGCCAACACTGCTTTGCGCCCTGCATAGAGACAACTCCTGTCCACAAACTGACAAGACACAACTGGCAAATAAATGTTACCTGACACACTATTAAAGCACTTTACAACCAAGTGTCGCTCTGACACGAAAACAACCAGGCCCGGTTACTCGGGCCATTTAATCAAACCACAAACCCTCAGAGGTTTAATAAATGTTCCTGCCAACTTTCATAAATGAGGGATCAATTATAATTGATTTTACAGTCCGATACATTTATTAAAGTGACATCCATTTATTCACAGGCTTACCTGTTTTGCCATCAGCCCCTGTTTGCAGAGAAAGAGCTGACAACCTCATACTTTATTCAAAGTGTGTCTTTCAAATTTTTGTTACACTGGAATAATTGCTACACCAACAGGGCGGATTTAACACTGTACATTCAGAGCAACTCGTAATTTCTCTCACTGGTCAACTGATGAGACATCGCAGTAATTTTAACTACATGATGTGGACTAATTGTGCTCATGTAACAGGCTGATGAGAAATGGTATTTCCCTTAAATGCAAAATAGATTAGTTTCGGGGTGGTACTTTCTCCACATTAAACCCACACTGAATCCTCCCACTCATCAGAACAAGAAACAATCAGAAAGTATCTCAGCTCAGCAACTATGGCACCGACAATAACTTAATGAGACATGAGGAAATCTTCCTCAGAGAGAATAGATGTTGGTTTTCTTGTACTTCCTGCTGCAGCCCTCATAGAGACACCTATACGTAGAGCTGACCAAAGGTTGGATAAGATCTTAAGCTCATTGCTGACTGCAGCATTGTTTTATACTGCACATGTTTGATTGTTTACTCACTGAGCATTTACCACAACCTGTATTATAAGTTGCCAATGAGAAGACAATGAATTTCAGAAGGCAAACAAGTTAACCAATTCATAAACCAGAATTCATTTCTGGCTTTCTCCAACATCTGTACACAGCATAATAACATCATATTATCAGATCACAGGGACTAGGAAGTCTGAGATGCACTGGACACTATTAATTATTTTTGCCAGGTTTCTCATTGTACAAGCAAAACAAACAGTACAACCAATAAATGTGTTTACTGAACTGCTTGGTAAAGCTTGTTATAAGAAATGAATAGATAGTGTGGTGGTGTTCATTGTGCTTTCAGAAGGTAACTGTTGTGAATAAATGATAAAAAATGGTTATTTATGACCTTTTCATTTAATCTGGCAGTCTTTGCGCAATGCATCAACTGGAAGAGGAGGTGCCACAGTTAAAAAAGTCTAAAAGCAATCTTAAACATTTGTCATTTTTTGTGGCAATCTATTTGGAACCAGTTACAGATTAGACAGCAGAATGAAATTCTGACTTGTTAACATAACTATCAAACTACTGAATTTATTTTTTTTCTATGATACCAACTAATATAAACGTGTACATTTATCAACCTGTCTTATATGAGATTTTAAGCACTTCTGGGGCCTCCCTACTAGCCTGGTGGGTGCAGCTGCCAAGTTCTCTCTGACTCTGCTTATACATGTTTAGGTAGTCCACAAATTACATTTCACCTTATTAAACTCCTCTAGTTTCTGGAAAATGCTAGTTTTTCAAATCCTTCTACATAAATAGTCCGACAGCACTTTCTATCATATATTTTCACACTATATATGCTGGATTTGGACTTGCAATTGCACATCAACAGAAATATTGGTGAAAATGGGTGTTTGTGTGTGGTGGTGGTGGTGGTGGGGGGGGGGTGTCAGTGTTTTGCCCAAGGATGTTTTTTTTCCAGTTGGAATAGTTGAACCATTTGGAACCTTATGACTGGAAGACGACCAACCAACAACTGAGCCACAACCATTCATCTAGATAAAAGCGTAACTCTAGCAAAAATGCAAACACTGGAAATGTCATATCTGGGTAGGTAAACGCCGCCAAGATCACATGACAAAGCTGTGACACAATTTGAGTATTTTTTTCCCAAATGGTAAGATGGAAATCCTCTGAATGTTGTTTTTTTTTAGTCATCTCAAAATAACCCCACAAGCACCAACACTGTACTTTCTCCCAGCAGTGGGATTTATAAATCAACCTAATGAATAAAACAAGCGTGAGGTAACATAAAGTTGAGCCCCAGTGACATATTTCAAAAGTTAATGGAGTCTCACAATGACCACAGGCTGTGGACATTGCTGGCCAAATGAAACCTGGCAGCAGAGCATCAGCAGTAATACACAAACTCAGCTTCATTCATGCTTTCCCATGAAAACAAAGCACACTAAATTATACCGTAATGAAATGTTTTCAGTAAAGAAATTCAGTCAGTACATTTACATTTTTGCTGTCGTTCTCAGCCTATTTCAGTTTATTGTTCAGATCAACACAATTCTCCTATTTCTGCAACTACAGTAGTCGATTCTTTATAACAGGCTAACATTGCATCACGGGAGTTTTTTTTTTTAAATTACAGAGTGAGTAGTTCCATTTTTATTGTTATTTTCCAGTCAGAAATAGACCAGAAAAGGTCAGCTTATTTATTCACTTATTTATTTGTCTGTTTTTTGACAGCATGAATTAGAAAACATCAGCCAATCCAGCTGATCCCTGTCATCAAACTTAGTGATGCACAGAAGCCTGGGCCTATTAAATAGATGTTGTATCTAAGGGTTTTGGATGTACAAATTTCCTTTTTTCCCTTTCTTTTGTTTTCTAGACAAGATTACTAATTACATTCATATATGGATTAGATTTGGGTCAATTTTACTAAGTGGTGAAAACTGGTAAGAGTTAGATGATGGATTTTCAATTTTTGAAACCTAATTTGAATTAGCTTTACTGTTCAAACACTGCTTTTTATTTCATAAAAATAAAAAATAGTGACCTTTTCATTGTCAGATCTAGGGATAGAGCCATTTGTATCCTCTATGACCCCACCTACCCCCACACTAACTGTTTACCTTCGTCCTCTCAGGAAGGAGGCTGCACTGCATCCGGACAAGAACATCCAGACTGAAGAACAGCTACCAGGATGCAGAAAGATGGTTTAATTGCTCCGCTCCCAAATACTGGACCCTTTGCACTTCAAGAAGATGCCTTAATGCTGCAATAGTCCTGCTGTGAACTGTTGCTGCTGTACTACTGCGCTGTTGGTCAGATTATTTTTATCTGTCATTTTTAACTCATTTTAGTTGCGATTTTAGCTGTCATTTTTTGCTTAAATTTTTTTTATTCTATTATTACTTTTATTCCATTACACCAAGCCCTAAAAAATGTTTCTTATTGTGAGGTTGGAATGACAGTAAATAAATCTGAAAAAAAAATGCCAATGAAGAAAAAATACCAGCTAGAAATTTAATGAAAAATAAAGTCACCATACTCTGATTTATTCCTCAAAACAGCCAGCAGAAGTAACCATCCGCTTTCACGTTTTCTCTTTAACACAAGTTATGATGCTTCTATCATATGATTGGTGATATGTGAAAAGTGTTACTATGAGGCACATTTAAATCAACAAGAATCCCCACTATTTAAACCTAAGCACGCAATGCCAGAGATGGTAAACTGAGTTTTTTATGATCAAACCGTGGAGTAGAGCAAAAGCTGATGCTCTGCTTATTTCAAGTTTTATCTTTTTGCACTTGACAGTGTACCTTTCTCAACTCTGCACATGGCAAGATAAATTTTCTCTTTTCCAACAGCCACAAACAGCGCACACTAGACAACTGTGAAACCAATGTGTTTTTCTCATTGAGATTCTCTGACCTTTAAAAAGCAGAAATGTAACAGGAAGGACAATAGTATCGGAAAGCAAAAGGTCTCAAAGTGAATATGAAATTGTCTTCTTATTGCATAAGTACAATGCAGGCGCTTATAAGAATCAAATCCATTGCTGGGGCAGCTAATTGGCATTTCAAAAGTTTGAACACGTGTGCCTAATTACAACAGATATTCCATGATAAATATTAAATATTCCATGATATCATCCTTCCTTGTGCTTTGATGACAAAGTGGCTTGTCAGATTTGTTGAAAATTACTGAATTTAGCAGATGCAACATCTAAAGGCAAACAAAATTATTCAAGAATGTCGAAAAAAGACAAGATGAAAAACAAATGAGACGACCACCAAAACTACCTGGTTAGTTATGTAAAATTTATTGTCATGGTTAAAACAACTCTGTGTACCATTTACAGTCTTACTCCTCTGATAAGGTTAATGGTGTGGGATGTTTTACAGCTCTGTCAGTTAATTGAAGCTTGACTGAGGTCAGCGCCTCCGACCTTTAGCTGAAACTGCATCTCATAATAAACAGCTGTATTTACACGAGAGCTTTGTGTGGGTGGCCATGAAGAGAAGCGAGAGATGAAAACATTTCTGCCTCCAGATATAGATATTCTAAGTCACCAGCAAATTCACTACAAATGCTTTTTTTTGTTATACCTAATCATACCTTGTCATATATTTTAATGGAAATCTCCTTGGAGCTCACAATTACCACAAGAATCCCTTAGAACTTGGTCTGAGTGATAAGCCCTTGATATACTTTAAAGCTTGGAAAAAAAGGAAGAATCAAATGCAGTATCTTCAAGACACCAATGAATTGAAGTCTTGATGTTGTTGTATTGCTGAAGGCATGAGAGAAGCATCATGTTTTATTCAGTCTCCATGCATGAACTACACAGACAGAATCTCCTAACATGACCGACTCTGAGCCTGAGAATCTCTGTCTTTGGGCTCCACCAGTTGGTCACTGAGTATAACTGCATCAACAGTCACTCTTTCTTGGGGTTTTGTTTCCTAATCTAAAAGCATCAGCGCTGAACAGCAAAGGATATCATCTGTTTCATGCTCTGCTTCTCCTTCCTCATTGTTTTTATTCATTGTGAGCTTTTTTAAATTTCCATGCATAGGATGAAGATGGACCAATATCTCTTTGTAATGAGAAGTTTCTTTATGAAAAACAAATTTCAGACTTTTATACAGCCATACTTGGTTTTTCAGACAATCCAGGCTGACACATTAACCTACCATTTTTACACTCGGTGAACTGACAGACAAGAAGTAATCTACACGCCATAGAATACTGCGGCCGATTAGATCTCACACATCACTCCGAGGGACTTTTCATTTTCCAAATGAGTTATCCCGCCTGCACAAATGATGTAGCCGCATGACATCAAGTGTTAAATAAGCTTTGGACCAAGGCTATCCATTCTATTTTGTGGCTGCACTGTAATGTGTACTCCGCCATAAAAATCTTATTTTCTATGCAATTCGGTTAAGCGATCTCTGGGGATATTCATGTGCATATCTGACTTTCTAATAGAGGACTTTAAAGACATGCAGATGGCTCCTCACAGAGACAACCCAGGTCTGCTCAAGTGCATCCTGCCATGACAACAGTTGTCTCTAAAAATGCATTAGAAATGTGTGGCTGGGTAAATGCTTTCCATGAAAAATTTGAGCTATTACACCTTTGTTGATTTCTTTTCTTTTCCTGGTGTTCTTGGTGCGATGTAACGTATAGACAAACATTGTTGTTGAACTGCATGTCATTATTTTTCTGATTATGCTTTTCTGCTGATTCGCCAAGCAGAAGAGACACAATTATGAGTGCCGGCACTGACCTCAAGCAAAAGTTTGTGCAATGACAAAATATTCAGTCACATTGTAACTGGTTGAATTCTCACACTGCCTCATGTTTTGCACCAACAATTGATACACCTTCTTATAGATACCCTTAACACTGCAAAACATCAGCTAATTCTCAGAAATGTCAGAGAACCAATGCTGAATACAGTAAGTACTAGCATAACCCACATGTGTGCCAGCTTTCTTGCAGAAAAAGAATGATTCCTTTATTATAAAGAAACTTATTAATCATACTTTTCCTTATAAATAGGATGCAGCTGTTATTTTATTTATAGTGCTCCATGCAAAGAAAAAAAAAAAACAAGCAATAACTGGCTATAAATACATATTAGGAATATAACAACAAAAAGTACACATTTTTATTGCCAAATTTAGAGACTGAAAATGAAAACATGCATTATTTGTTCATTTATCACTTTAAATATTTTATGTAAAAACTATAACTATGGTATTCTGTTTAATTCTCTGCATAAATCAGCCAGGGTTGATATTTTTAAACATTGCAAGTTAAGATTTGCACAAAGGATCTGTTGAGCTCAATGCGCTTTCTTGTATTTTTCAGAACTGGATAAAGCTAGATAAAGCTGGGGGCTATGAGGATTGTTTTGCCCCTGGTTCAAGAAAAGGAAATAAACTTCTGGTTCCCAATAGCTGATAAGGGGTGGGGGGTAATGACCCTGGAGCTGGCACGGTTTTACCAACAAGGGTCAATGTTACATTGGACCTCAGCAGAATCATCTATTTTTATGCAACAATAGCTACGTTATGCTGCAGTACACACAGGTGCTGCATACCAGTACTTGCATTGCACAATAAATGGTCAATGTTCCCTTTATAGAGGGTTTTATGTAATACTATTAGCTGTAGTCCTTGTGGTCAGATGAATGGAGTGCTTCCATGACTCATCTGTGCTGTTTCTCCTCCCAGTCAGAGGATGTTTATCCTTGTTCATCTGAAACTCAGCACACAAAAATCCCCTGCCAAGAAGATGAAAAAATGTATTCATAAATGAAGAAGACAAAAAAGTTGAAACTGTAAATCTTGGTACTAAATATTTATTTCGTTTTTCCTTTTTAACTATTCATTCAAACATTTACACATAAAAATATGGTTTCTAACTCGCCACTTAGATATAAATATAGAGGCTTTTGGATCCAATTCAGTATTTATCATCCCTGATCATATTTCATACAACTAACCAAATATTTGCTTACATATTTTATAAACCCTGGTTATCTTTGTCAAGAAAATCAACAGCATCTTTCACTCCTCTTTGGAAACGTCATGGTGAATTTTTCATTGTAGATTCAGTGTAGACACAGATTTCACCTTTAATTTGAAAGGTAACACTATATTGATTGTTTGAAGCAGTAAAGCTATGAAAGCCTTCTACCTCCTGCCCTCTGATTAAATAAATCTAAACACGGTCACATTTACCTCAACATCTACCTAACTTTCCAAGCAGGCCTGGATTGTACATTAGTCTGGGGAAATATAAAAGTTTCTTTCTCCGCACTCCTATTTGTTTCGTTTCAAAGTTTCACCATTTTTTTCTCATGTGCTGAAAGGTGCATAACACCTCTAACAAAGAAACCTGCTCCACTTGAGTCCCTCTATTTTTTGCCCAAGTAAAAAACCATAAATCATCCTCGGTTCGTTATGACAGTTGCAGTTATGCTCCACCACATTACTTTGGGAAAACATTACAGTTACATACCAAGAAATTCCCAGACCTGAGGTATTTGAGCTATTTGTGCTGTTAGTTTTGCTTTTCCTCTGTGCCTGGGTTGATCCAATCATGGTTTTAATCATGGTTGGCTGGCTGGAAGAGTCAATGTGCATGACCAAGTAAATTCTAATTTTGTTGTCAAAGTCTCAGAGGCACTGCTGCACTTAAGACACAATCATTTTATCCATTGTATGTCTTGTTTTACATTTTTTCTTATACTGATATGCCAAACAATTTCAGCTATGCAGTGGGTCCAAAGAATGACTACCTAAAATGGGATTCAGGTTTTAAAACTATATTCAAATAATTGTTTACCTTAAATTAATGGCCATTTAGTAAAGGAATATATATCACCCTCCTTCTCTTATGACAGAGTTTTAGACAAAGAACTTCTTATGCTGAGAAATGACAGAGTTGTAGCTAATGTGGTCAAATCTTAATAATAATGTTATGTGTGATCTCATGCAAAACCAGAAGATGTCACGCTCAGTGTTTGTGTTATCAATGACTCTCAGCTACTACCACATCAGAGAAATGAAAGAAATAAAAAAAGCTGACTATGTTAAAGTCATTTTTGTGTTGCTTATTGTTGATTAGCTGGGACAACAATCTTGTGGTAAGATGACATAAAAAATAGCCAACAGACAAACAGGGTTAACTCCAACAGTTATTACTAAAGTTTATGGCAATAGGTAACACTTGGAGTGTGTGTTGTGACTGACTTTCAAATACAACCACAGGATTTTAGCACATCTGTAAACATTATTGAATTATAACCATGTTTGTGTTTTCTAATTTCAATTGGCTCCAAAAAAAGGTATGTTGCATAGTTACATCCAGTGATTATTCAATGAAAGTTTCATTATCATCTGTCCAGAGGTTTAAGAAATAGTTGACTCTAAATAGTTCATGGATAAAATTTTACACAAAGATCTTGTGGAACTTCCTGGTGCTCAAAATATGCCTTGGTGAATCAGTCTCAGCTAAAACGACACCAAATTTTAGGTTAATATCTGTAAAACTGACTGAGTTTTAGCCATTTGTTGGTGTTTTTAAGGTCAGTAGTCTACTGCAGCCATCTTCAAATACACTGACTCCAAATATGCATCACTTGTAGATGTACATCCACTGTAGACTTTCTGCAAGTTTTGTTTATATTTGTCCAGTGTTTCATGCTAACAAACATACAAACTCAGACACAAGCAAAACATTAACATTCTCCTTTATTTTCTGGCTGCAGACAGTAAATATCATTTCAGTATTGAAACTGTCAATTTAAGTACCTATAGCTGAAGTCTGTTATTGTGGCAAGTAGAAGAAAAAACCCAACTTTGTGAACTCAGTGTGAATTTAATATTGAGCTAAAGATCTCATGAGGTGAGAAATGATAAGCCTGGAAAATACCGTCAGGCTTCGGAGTAAAACATTTATACATTTTGAGAAGACAATCACAAACACTGGCACCATCCAGTTCTGAGTAAAAAAACAAATTCTACATCATGTGGTGAAGAAGCATCATATAGCTATCCATCCATCCATCCATCCATCCATTTTCTTTAACCACTTCTCCATTCCGGGTCGCGGGTAGCTGGTGCCTATCCCCAGCAGTCACTGTGCGAGAGGCGGGGGACACCCTGGACAGGTATCATATAGCTATATCATTTCTCAATCAAAAAAGGAAATATTAAACATACAATCAGTAGTTAGTTTTGAAGCAACACTAGAGGAAGTTTTAATAACTTTAAAATCAAACTGTCAGGATTGAAGGTTGTTTTTCGTGTTTCTGGGTTTATTGTTTTCTTTTATTTTGTAATTTGGTTGCCTTCATGTTTAGTCTTGTCTTAGTCCAGTTTTTGCTCTTTGTGTCTTTGCCTTCCTGTCATCATTCACTTGCCCTCAGTTATCGTTTGTTTACCTGCCACGCCCATCTTCACCTGCCCCAAGTTTTGTAATCACTCACCTGTTTCCACTTCTCCTAATCACCTCCTTGTGGTGATTTGGCTTTTTCTGGGTTTTGTTTTTATTTTATTTTAGTTCTCTGGTTTGTGTTTTGGTTCTGTTTTCTATTTTTAGTTATCTGGTTTTTGTTTTTCTTCTTGGTTCTGTCCTCCTTGTGTTTGTGTCTTCAATTCCACTCTCCCCCAGTCATTCACATGTCTGTCAGCCACGCCCATCTTCACCTGTCCCGACTCAGTAATCATTCCACCTGTTCCCACTCACCTCGTTATCCTCAGTCTTAAAAACCCGGTCACTCTTCCCATACCTCGCTGGTTCATTGTCTAATGTTTGTTCTTTGTTGGTTTTTGTTTGCTGCTGTGCTCCGTACCTGGTCTCCTTGTTGTTCTGCCCACCGTGTTTTGGATTTTTGTTCTTTTGAGTTGCTGCCTCGTCAGCTTTTGTTTTCGTTTGTTTCCTTTTGTTTAATAAATTAGTTTTTCTTTTAATTCTGCAATCTGGGTTTGTCTCCGTCATCCACATCCTGACACTCCTGTCTTTAAAACCCGGTCATCTCCTCCACTCACTGGTCCATTGTTGCTCCATGTGCTGTCTGATTTCCCCTCGTGTCTTGCCCCTTGTGTTCTCTAAGTTTTGGATTTTTGTTATTGTTTTGCTGCCTCGTCAGCTTTTTGTTTTTCTTTAATTTAAAATAAATTATTTTATTCCCGGAACCTCATAATGGGTCTGTGCATTGGGTTCGCTGCAATCTCCACCCAACCTGACACAAACATTTTATAATTAAATCCATTAATTTGAGTTCATTGTGTGATGTCTTTTACAGATATAAAGGCTTAAAACTATTTGTTCTACATAAAATATCAGGTGGAAGACCTAAACACAAAAAGTAGTTTTTCTGTTTTGGTGCTGCAGCACAGCAGGTGTTGCTAGAAATTTGATATAAAAGGTTTACATTGTTACTTACTTAACCTGGGGCAGCTTTGCAGTTATTCTCCAAGTCTCAGCGGACAGGATTACTTTTTAATCGAGCTCAAAGTGCTCCTGCGCAGCATGCTGCAGTCCTTTGTCATTTTTCAGAAAAAAGCCTAGTATCAACACGCAGGTCCCTGTTAACCTCTGTGGGGCAGAAGGATTAGGAGCTCGAGCTTTGATGTCAGATTCATGGCCAGTAATGGAGCCACCGTCACAGCCTCTCAGAATTATTATGACCATATTCAAGTCCGTTTGTTTATCAGACATTATAAAGCAAGAACAGACACAGAGGAGAGGAAAAAAAAACATATGCAGGAACTGGTGGGGCAATTCCTTTATTTTATGATTGTTGTTCTTTTTCATGTTTTATTCATTTGGTTTTTGTTTCACATTTGTTGTAAAGAAGCAGTAAAAATCTCTGAATACGTTGGAAAAAGCTCAGTGGGACGTTTTGTGGTATAAAATGTCTATTCTGTCTACTGAGCAGCTAATGAGTAATAATGTTGTTGTCATGCACTGTTTGCACTTAAGCAAATACTACTTCATTATTTATCCTTTGCTGTTGCCGTCAGATTTAATCTTGTCCTTGTAATTGCTTAGAGGAAATACAAAGAGCATGTTCATTGCTTTGAGTTTGTAGGCTTTACTGCAGCGCTGCAGCTAAAGCAGAGCTGCTTTCTTCTCTCCTTCTGATTATTTGCCACCTTCCTTTTTGGTTTATATCTGAGGTAGCACAAGTCCCTCAGGTTCTGTAGCCTGTAAACAGTGCCAATGAGTTTCCTTATTGACATAATCAGGTTGAGTGTTGCTGATGTAGTGACATTTGCTGTAACGGGAGACTGATAATCCTCGCACAATTGCCTCTCCTTTTTTTTTTTTGCACTATAGGGGAGGCCGTGGGAAACACAGTGTTCTTCTGCAGGCAATATACTGCTCACCAAGTGACCGTGAACATGATAGGCTGGCCCTCACTCTTTAACTTACATTACTGTGTGAAAGATGGGAGTCCAGCTAGATCAAACTGTCTGTGGTGAAATGCTGAAGGGGAACAGGAACCATGGCGAAAACAGAAGCAACGAGAGCTCTCTCAAGTGGTGGAAATGAAAAGTTCTTTCTTCCTGGATTCAGCGAATTTGTTTTTTTTTTCTTCTTGGATTTATGTAATTCATGGAAAAAATCTTTGTCTGATCTGTTATCCAGTAATGAAAGAGTAATGTCTGTGATTTGTTCTTAAAATATGCCTCTGAATGTTCTACAGAATACAAAACTGGTTAAGTATGAAAATATACATATTTAAATCAGATATCTATCAGGTTAGGAATACTCATGAAGGAGTTATATATATATATATATATATATATATATATATATAAATCAACTCTCCCTTCAGGTGTAGGTCGTCTCCCAGGCCTGGGAGCTTGAGGGTTCTGGACAGAGTGCTGACCCGCTGCGTCACACTTTGGTGTGGTTTTAATTCACTGGTAAGCATCATAAACATGCAGTGAGGAAGCAAACTATGTCAGTTCAGAGAATTCCACCTTTCCACCACAGCTACACCTACTGTGTGCTTTGTCTGTATGTTTAGGATTGTGACGCATTTGGCAAAAATCTTCCTGATGGAGTTCCTTTGTTTACCGCTGAATCCACCTGATGCGTTCTGTTCTGGTTGCCTGCAGTTACATCATGACTAAATGTCAGTGTGCCATTTTCCATCTGCAGCGACAAACCAAAATTATAACAAAACTACTTTGACAGATTAAGTGGCTCACAAGGTGTTCTAATCTTTAAGCTTTTTGTGTAATGATTGCTGCAGCATTTATTTTTTATTTTTTTGCTGTTTTGCATGTGATTTGGAATGGTTGCTCGATCCTTACTTTTAAAAAGCTTTCAGCGGAAGGCAGAGGGAGGTTATATCTGGACATAAAATTTTATGTCTGGATCGTGGTAGGCATTCTTAACTCTTCCTGTGAAGCCACTAAGAGGTTTGCCTTTGTCTTCTAACCATAACAATGGATTTACTTTCATCCCAGACTTCTCAGTCACGAGTGCCTTTTCTGCTATAGAATACAACTATTAATGAAATATTTGATACCCAAATATTTAAAATTTGATCACCCACTGAAACTAACATATCAATTTTGATGCAATTGAGGCAACACAAGTTTTTAAAGTTAATATAACAGTAAGAGCTTTGACCAGTATTCTTGAGTCAGCATCAAGATTTTGTAGCATAACGATCTTGTTGCCACTACAAACTATTTTCAGTTTAAATAGTTTGAACAGGTTTGCACCGACAAAAAGGTTCAGTGAAAAACATAAAAATTAAAGACCCAACATTTCTTCCAGGAATGCTAGTTGCCCACCACCATTTTTGCGCTGGCAAATGTTGATTAGATGTGATGGTCATCTTAAATTGGATTGATCCAAAAATGTAATCAGTTGGAGATGTATATCATGTGATTACCTTTTGACAGTTTCAGTAAAATCTGATGACATATTTTGCTAACAGACAAATCAGGTTGACTCCAACAGTTACAGGAAAAGTTAATCAGTTGTAGACGTACATCAGCTGATTACTTTCTGAGAGTTTTAATAACATTTGTCAGGTGGTTCATGAGATATTTTGCTAATGCTACAGAAAAACACACACAAACAGGGTCCAAAACATTATTGCAGCTTTTCTTTTCGCAGCAGGCAATAAGAATGTGTTTATCATCTTCAAGAGGATTAAATCTGCTTTGCTGGACTGATATGAATGCTATTCTTATTTTTTTTTTTTATCAAATAAAATAATAATGTACATATCAACAGTTCTATTTTATGCTAGATATAAATAACAAAGGTTTTAGAGTTCCTTGAGCTTTTTATTTTTATTTATTTTAATCTATTATAATGACTTTTTCACAGACATATGCGCTGCTGTTTAATGAAAATTTCCTATGCTGCTCACATTTAAATATTGATGAGTGTTCTCTAATAACTTGTTTCTGCTATGTTAGGTGTACAAACCTGCAGAGTGTGAATGAACTCATCAGCTCTTAGGTGCAGGTTTGTAGTTTTCTTGTTTTATTATTAACAGCAACTCAAGTTGCTGCAACACAAATGATTTACTCAAAAGAGGTAGAAACTAAAACTTCCATAAATTTCTTTACACAAAGTCTCAGCTATTTTAAAGGTTTTCTTATGTGTAATCTGTTGTTTTGGTCCAGTTGTGGTATAAACCCACTAAACTTAGATTTTTCACATTTATGATATTTGTTTATTTTTAAACAATTACAGCTCACACAAGGCTGGAACAGAATATTATGTCACTCAGTTTTCTGCCATTATAAGGCATCATGTCTTTTCCAGCTTGCATGTTTTATTTAACCAAATACAGATGTGCTGGAATATCTCAAAGTCCACCTCTGCTTCCGCCCCCTTCTCTGATTGGCTGGAAATTAGGGGAGGAAGACTTCTCCACACTGCTGTGATTTGGGTATCATAATTTTCTTCTTTTTTCCTGATTCTTTGCTAACTCCACAGGCACCGGTAAGATGGCTTCTGCACACGACAGAGCTGTACTCCAGGCTATATTCAACCCCAACACCCCCTTTGGAGACATCCCTGATCTGAACCAAGAGGAGGAATTAATTGATGATGGTGAGCGTGGGCTTCTCTACATATCATGTCACAGCATATTGAAATTATTTGAACACATTCCATTCCTAGGCTGTTAAAAAATGACATTGTAATCAAAACTTAGTTCTGGGTGACGTGTCTGTGTTTTCCTTTGCCACGGTACCTGTCAGCTGAGTGCGAGTGCTTTTTCAGCCTGTTTATCTCCTCCTGCCAGACAGCGGTTTTGACACAGAGTTGCTGAAGCAAGTGAAAGAGTTGGAGATGCGGGGCGTCTCGGCAGCAGAGGCCGGGGATTTGCAAACCGCACATCAACTGTTCAGCCAGGCAGTCCAGATCCTGCCTGAACGAGCCTCTGCCTACAACAACCGGGCACAGGCCCTGCGGCTGCTGGGGGACACAGCAGGTAAATTCAACAAATTCAGTAATAACCCTTCCCGGAGGCACCGCATTGTGCTGCTTGTCAGCCTGCTGAGTCTGAGGCCAGCGTGACACGATACTGGAGCTGTCTATCTGCTGCATGTTGTCGACGTTGTTACCTTATAAAATCTGTGTTAGCCTCCTATTTTTGTATGTGTTGTGTGTCTTAACCGTGGCAGCTTTACAGGAAATAAAGAACAGGGAATGTTTAATGCTATTGTATCTGAATAATCTTAAACATTAAACATTGAGTTTTTATTTTTTCGCATCTGGGTCTAAAGAATCAGTACTAAAAAGTCAAGTCCCAAGTATTGTATACAGTTAGTATGTTATTCCATTTGTAAATATATATATGAACATATAAAGATTAAACTCGAAGGAAGGCATATTACCTAAAATCATCTTACATTGAGAGATGAGCAGCAGCCGTTC
Organism: Kryptolebias marmoratus; assembly: GCF_001649575.2. Taxonomy (NCBI): domain Eukaryota; kingdom Metazoa; phylum Chordata; class Actinopteri; order Cyprinodontiformes; family Rivulidae; genus Kryptolebias; species Kryptolebias marmoratus. The sequence continues at coordinate 3,998,758 of NC_051431.1, forward strand.
TGATCAAATCTTACGCTCAGTTTCATATGACAGACATGTTAGAGAGATCTGAGGGACAGATGTTAGAGGATGTTGTGGATGCCTCTTAGCTTCTACCACATCACATTTCTACTCAATAACTGTAAAAGTAAGCTATAACCATTTATGTTTTGGCTTACGTTGAGTAGCTGTGGTGGCCATCTTGAACTGGGTTGATTAAATGATTATTATCTGAATGTTTTATTAAAGTCTGTGTAGTGGTTCATGAGATATTTTGCTAACAAATGGACAGCGTTGACTTTATTTATTAAAGCCAACATTTCAAGCAAAGATGTTATGCAATGAGAAGGATTCTGAGTACATGTTGAGGATGATATTATACCAAATGTAGTAGTAGCTGAGCATCTTCCACAACATTAACTGCAAGCACTACACAATGCACAATACTTTTACCTAAAACACTGACATTAACTCTTGGCATCAACCCTGTCTGTTAGCAAAATATCTCATGGACCCCTGTAAAAACTTTATTGAAACTCTGAGAAAGTAATCATTGAACATCCATCGGGAACTCATTAACATTTTAAGATGGCTGCCAAAGCCAACTGATTAAAAAAAAATGGCTACATTCATTTGGTGTGTTAGAAGCTGAGCGCCAACAAATTTCACAAGATCTCACAATATTGTATTAGATTGGTATAACATCATTTAACTTAGCTTGTTTTTATCATAAGACAACATTAGTTTAAAAACTTTTGAATAAAAGGGAGCGCCAACGTGCTTTCCTTTAAGACAAGCTACACCTTACTTTTAAGTTTTTTCTTCTGAGAGAGAGAGAGAGAGAAAATGCTGCAAACTCATCAACTATACTCACACTAAAATATGAAGTAGGCCCTACTCATTCTGAAAGCCAGTTTCCCAGACGTGTGCATGCGTTACAGTCCTCTTGTCTTCTCTCAGGTGCCCTGCGGGATCTGGACCAAGCCATTGCCCTCAGCGGCAAAACTGGACGATCTGCCTGCCAGGCGCTGGTGCAAAGAGGCCTTTTACGGAGATTGGAGTGCCAGAATGACGAGGCTAGAGCTGATTTTGAGAAAGCAGCTGCACTCGGAAGTGAATTTGCTCGGCAGCAGGCTGTGCTTCTTAATCCATATGCAGCGCTGTGCAACAAAATGCTCTCAGAGGTGATCAATAAACTGCGCAACCCTGAAGTACCGGAGATGCAGTAGTTGGTGAAGATGATGTTGCCTTAACGCTATTTCCTTTTCTGATGTTTAAGGTCAATGAAGTAGCCTATTTTTAACATTTCTTTGACTTAGCTTATTCTGCAGCTGTAAAGAAAATGCATCTGACTGCATACATTTATAAAACATTATATATTTATTTTCAGTGACTCCCACTGCAGCCATTTTTTTAATCAAAGTCAGCTTACATCAAATAACAAAAAGTATTATCAATAAAAAGTATGTATATTTCTATGATAAAATATGGTTTTCAATGCATGCAAAATAAAGTTCCATGTTCAAATATTCAAACTGTTGTAATACTATTTTCTGTACTTCAGTTTTATTCCAGTAGATGTCACTGTTGTCTTGTATTGATGAAAAACATCAGTCAGTTTAACAGATTATATGGCCAACTATAAAAAACTGAAAGACCAGTCTCTAAAAATAAATAGACTAGTCTTTTCATGCCTTTTGCCTTCATGTGAGAAAAAAATAACTGAAAGGAGATTTTAATAAATTACCTGATGAGTACATTATAGTTTTAACACAACGGATCTGGAGAGGTTCCAGTCATTTCTCAGTTTTGTGAGAACAGACTGTAGATGACACATCTCTGTGCCCTCCCCTAATCTGAACGTTATAATTTGTGCTCGAGTCCTCCATGTTTGTTTCTGACCTCTCCCAGGCACGCTAACGCCACCGGCTCCCTGCACTCCTCTCTCTGGTAGAAGCTGCAGGCTTTCAGATGATCTGACATGGAGGGAGTGTTACTGAAGCTCCAGTGGTGTACAGGAGAAAACAGGGAGCTGAACTTCCAAACCTAGAAGACAAAGAAGCAGAGGAGTTAGAGGCTGCTGTCAAAGCATCCATCAACAGTCCAGGCTACTGCAGGGAGGATAAATGTATTTTTAATGTCCAAGGTATCTAGATCAAGGGTACTTTAATCACATGTCAGGGCTCAATGTTATTTTGGTACCATCTGTTACAAATTTATACAAATTATGCCATTCACTGCAGAGTAAATACCCAGCTGTTGGCCACACATTCACGTCAACATGCAGTGTTTCCATGAATGATCACACTCTACACGTGTTACTGGGAGCGCTGGCTTTAATCTCAGGCCATTCCACATCACTTATGTCATCAGCATGTGTTGTGTCCTGTGATCACTGCAGACAGTAAAAACAAAAATACGCAATTTCATTATCTCTTTCTGTCATCAGGTCAAGGTAAGAGGTTTGAACAACACTTTTATTTGTGAGAATGGTAACTTTACAACCCCAATTATGAAAAAGGCTGGGACACTGTGCAAAAATGTAAATACAAACGGTGCGATGATTTGCAATTTTCATAAACCCATATTTTATTCATAATATATCATAGTAAATATATCAAATGTTTAAATTAAAAACTACATTTTCTTTATAAAAACAACAGTGTGATTTCAAATTTTATGGCAGCATCATATTTAAAAGAAGACAACAAAAGCAACAAAAGGCTGTATGAGTAAGTGGTGTGAATAAGAAACAGCTTGAGCAGCATTTATAATTAATTAGCTTAATTGGCAACATGTCAGAAAGAGGACAGGGTAAAAAAAAGAGGCATAAAGAGAGGCTGAATCTGTCAGAAGTAAAGATTGGCAGAGGTTCACCAGTATCCATAAACTGTGTCTAAAAATAGTGCAGCGATTTTAGAATAATACTCCTGAATGAAAATTTGGGAATACTTTGAAAGTTCCATCATCTACAATTTATAATATCATCAAGATATTTCAAGAATCTGGAGATATTTCAGTGTACAATAGATAAAGCTAAAAGTCAATATGAAATATCCATGAGCTGCTGGCTCTGAGGGGCCACTGCATTAAAATCAGGTCTGATTCTATTATTACATCATTGCATGGGCTCAGGAACACTTCAACAAATCATTGTGTGGGATTACAGCTCACTGTACCATCCACAAATGCAGCTCAAAGCTCTATCATGCAAATACAAAGACATACATGAACATCATTCAGAAATGCTGCCATCTTCTCTGTGCAAAGGTCCGTTTAAAATAGACTGAGGCAAAGTGGAAAACTGTCCTGTGGTCAGAAATATCAAAATTTAAAATTCCTTTTGTGAACCACTGATGGCACATCCTCCATACTGAAGAGGAGAGGAAGCATCCAGCCTGTTATCAGAACTCAGTTCATAAACCTGCCTGTTTGATGGGATGGGGGCGCATTAGTGCCTCTGGCATGAGCAACTTATTTATCTGGAAAGACATTATTTATGCAGAAAAGTATATACAGTTTACAGAACAACATCTGCTCCCATCCAGCAAAAAAGTCCATGAAAGAAGAGCCAGGAATGTTCAAAGGACAGCTAAAATCTTAGCTCAGAAAAATCTTTACAGTCTGTAGTTAAAAAAGGGGGATGCATAACAGTGGTAAACTTTTTTTGAGATGTGTTGATGCTATAAAAATCAAAATGTTTGTTTTTCTAAAAAAAACAAAAAAGTACAATTTGGATATATTTATTATGTTGTGCTGTAAGTAAAAAATGGTTTATGCAATTCAGAAATCTTTGCATTCTGCATTCATTGCATTTTCCTTTACATTTTACACAAAGTCCCATCTTTTTGAAAGAGTTGTATGGTTGTATGTATTTGCAGCACATTTGCTGCAATAAGTGTTTTAGTAGGTCCTATATCTCAATTATTTGTTCCTAAATGCCTTCTTATGTTGTTTCTAAGTTCATCCAAATGTATTTATTGACACAATCTGCCATAATTCAAACTGTGCCCCTACTATTAAAATAGATTATCTTTATTATTGCCCACACATCTGCAGTGCATTAAACAATTCTCTGAATTTGGATGGATTTTGTAAGGAGACGGTGCTAACATAAAATGCAGACTTTCAATTACCGATCCTCAGTAATCACGAGTCTGAATTATTTAAACCTTGTTCACAGCTTCCATGATTGTGGACAACAATGAAATAAAACTGAGGCGGTGCTGAAGCTGTGCTGTAAATCCACAAAACTATCCTGGTGGCATAATGATCTGAATCACGAGGTTATCTTTATTGTCGAACATAAACCAAGCAAACTCGATGCAATACCAGCTGCTTCATTCGACCTTTCTGACTTTTCCTGAGCTTCTCTGTTGGGATCTTTTTTTTAAACAGACACAAATGAGAAATGATGACTTCTGGTAAAAGGTAAATATATTTATTCTAATTCAGGTGTACACCCAGATTTGGGTGATTAAGTTCTTAATTAATTTTCCCTGCTGTTGCTTTTCCTATGATAAAAATAAATAAATAAATAAATAAATAAAACAGCAAATAATTATTCTTATTCGGATTAATGGTCCAAAACTTGGAGAGGAAAGCCTGAGAAGAAAAGTTTCCGTCATATGACTCCAAGTTTTGATAAAAACCCAAAACAGACCAAAATACAAAACAAAAAATTCAGTTGCTGCTTTGGTGGAAAGTCATTATCTGTTACCGTCTCTGCTGAAAGTGACTTTATTGTTAGAGGACGACTGAGTGTCTGCAGAGTGTTTACAATGCAGCAGCTGTCAGGGTGAATGAATGACCGAAATTTTCCAGTGACACAGAACAGAATGCTGACAGACAGAGGGCATAACACATAAGTTTGGCCTTGTTTTTACTTTCCTGCCAACAATTGAGATTCAAAATAAATTGAATTATTATGTATGAAATAAAAAAGTAAATAAAAAATGTAAATCTGCATTCGCAATGCTAAGTGCGAAATGACTGAAATTTGCTGAAAAAATCTGAAATTGTTAAAAAGCAAAACAATAGCTAAAAGCCAAAAGTAGCAAACCTAGCTAAAGGTAGCAAGACACTATCTAAAAGCTAAAAGTAGCAAAACGCTAGATAAAAGCAGCAAAAGGCTAGCTGAAAGCTAAATTAGCAAAAACTAGCTATAGACTAAAAGTAGCAAAAAGCTAGCTCAATGCTAAAAATAGCATAACAGTAGAAGACAAGAAAGCAAAAAAAAGCCAATTTGATTCAGAATTTGAAACGAAAAATGTTAATGAATGAAGAAACTGAAGAGATCTTAACGTATTCTTACAAAATATGTTGAAAAGTATAACAGGTTTCAAAACAAAAGTCATAGCTCCCGTCTAAAAACTAAATTTAGTAAAAGGCCAGCTAAAAGTAGCAAAACATTATATAAAGCTAAAAGTGGGAAAATATTAGCTTAAAGTTAATTTAGTAAAAGGCTAGTTTGAAACTTAAGTTGCAAAATCATAACCAAAAGTTAAAAGTAACAAAAGCCTAGCTAAAAGTAGCAAAATGCTAAATGAAAGCAAAAAAGAACTAAGTAAAAGATAAGAGAAATAAATTTGAGCTAAATATAGCAATAAGCTTGCTAAAAGCTAAAGAAGCAAAAGAGTTGCTTGAAGGTAAAAGAAGCAAAAAGGCTTGCTAAAAGCAAAATGTAGCAAAACAGCAGAAGGCAAGAAGGCAAAGTAGAGACAATATGTTGAGGAAGACTGTAAAGAATAATGTTCAACAATGTTAAAGCAACTGAAGAGATCTCCAATGTATTTTTATAAAATATTTTAAAAAGGAAAAGTTACAAAAGTCATAACACTCACGCCCTGAATAAGCTGAAGGTTTTGTTATATGAATGTCTAAAATCTCTCAAAATATGCATAAGTAGTTAGATTGCAAAAAAAAAAAAAAAACTGAAGAAAAACAACAGGAAAACAACAGTGTGGTCACTTTTAAAACACTAAGAAAAATGATTAATGGAAACCATTAAAAACATTAGAGATACTTGCTTTTTTTCGACACTTCCACGAACTTCCGCCATGTTTGTATGTCTTTTTCTTCCACTCAAGAACGACCATCCCTTTTTCCTGCAACAGCGTGGCACACACCTCTCTCATCAGGTGGGAAACCTGGGACAGCTGAGACAACGTTAAACTGTCAAGGTAACCAGCTATATGCTGGAGGATCTCCAGCGGCAGTCTGCTTAGGGCATCACAATCTTTTGCACTTCCTCGAGGACTGAAGCTTTTCACACCATCACAGAGGGATATAGGAATGTGTGGCTGAAGCTTAAAGGCGCTGACATCTTGACAGAATTTGATTGTAGCTTGTTGACCCTCAGGGTGAAACCTTATCTGGGTGAAAGTGCAGCCAAGGTATGCTAAGGGGCAGCGCTGCTGGAACCACCCATTCACAGAGGCCTGTATGTCACAGTGCACATTCCTGAAATGAGAATGGTATTCACCGCGGCGAAAGAAGTGGCCACACATGTAGCTGAAAGCGGAACTTGTTTTGTTATGTCTCCTTGTGACAGATTCTGCTTCAACGCGTACATAAAGGCCACGAGGTTTGCCAGCAATGACATCAGATAGAGAGGCATCAGCTTTGAAAGGAGCAGAGGAAAATGTATATGTTTGTGTTCCAATATCTACATAAAGGCCGTCTGTCGAGGAGCTCTCTGAGATTAAATGCCCTTTCAGTTCCTTTTCCATGGTGCACAATAGTGTCGAGCCAATCTCTTCAGATTTTGGAAGATCTTCAACTGACAAGCCCAAGTCTGTAGTGTCCACATTCTGGTGTTCAGTTTTAGTTTTATGTGAAGGGTCCTTCAGGTGGCTGCGTTTTGCTCGATAGCTGGTAGGAACATTAAATGAGCGGACAGTTTTAACCTCAATTGGCTCCAGATTTCCATAAACAAAATCCTTTTCTCTTGGGGTGCACGCAGCAAGCTGGCCGAAGTTTATCAGCATAGCCCCATTATGCACCAGGTACATATTATATTCTGCAATGTTGAATTCTTTGCCTAACCTTTCAAGGACCCCGTCTTGCCATGGCGCAAGGCCAGTTGCACCATTCACGTTTCTGGCAGCAACAGCACTCTCCTCACTCTGAGGAAGGTTTCGCCTTCCCCCCTCGCTGTTTATATTCTGCTCTTCCTTTCCCTTCGCTTTTTCCTTTTTATTCAGGTTTTTAACAGTTTGGTTGCATCCCTCCTTCTCCTTCTGAAATATTTTCTCCCACTGACTGTAACTCTGAATGTCTGTCACATCTGAGCTCTTTGCCAAAGCGTTTCTCTCTTTTTGACTTAGTTCTTTTTCCTCCATCTTGACACAGGCATTTTCTGTCAATTCACCACAGTCACAACAGGAAGCCTCCTCTGCAGCTTTATTGGCACCAACAGGATTATTCTGTAGGGCAGGTTCCTCTACTGTCAGTTCAGGAAAAACATTTTTCATTTTGATGGATTGAAACAGCAAGGCTTGATCCCTCAGAGCCAGAGCAACGTCCAGGCTTACCTCCGTGTCTAATTGAAGACTTTCAGAAATATTTGCGTACAAGGTCATGTCAGTATCAGGAACAGGCCAGCGGTTCCACTCCTGAGAGCAGCAGACGATGCTGGCAGGACAAACCTCTAGGTGTTTAGCCAGCCTGTGGCGCAGCATTGTGAGTGGACAGCCATAATCAACATTGAGGCATGGGACTGTCTCATTTGGACAGAGGAGCTGGTGCTCCTCATGCTTACACATATGGAAGGTGGCACCACAGTTTCTGTAACACTTGATAACTGTGCAGGAGAATGAGGTCTGCATTGGGACTTGACAGTGAAGATTGTAACACTTGTCACAGTGATCATGCTGGCCTGCAGACATCTCTGTGCCGTTTACCTTTGGAGAGAAATAACAACACAACACATGGGGTAATGACAGTACCCACAGCATTTCTAGTGTTATTTATTTATAAAAAGCTTCCAGCATGTCTTCAAGCAAAGAATCAGGTTTTCAAAAGTTTCCACTTCGTTAAAGGTTTTTTAAAGCTAAGTTATGAAGACCGGTCAAAAAAAAAAAAAAAAATCCCCAAAAACCTTTTTTCCTATATTGATGGTGAATGTGTCCTTAAGTTAAAAATTTGTAAGCAAAATTTGTAAATGGCTGCCAATTACCACATGTGTTTGTTTACCTACACAAACAGCCAAAGTTACTGAAAATAGATGATCTTTGGCAATGGCAATGGAAGAGCTGTTTGGGATCAAAAATCTGACAATTTTGATGTATTTTTGCATATTAACATTCAGATTTGTTGAGTAAAGTATGCAGACAACTGCTAGCAGATGCATCTGAGTGCTTTGTATACATGGATCCACATTTCAGAATTTAATATCAGTACATGTGGAAAACTACAGGAGTAAACCCTTTCAAACTGCTACATTTGATATTGTTCAGGATAACATTTTTAATGCTTGATTTCATAGTTTGCTGTGAATACCTTTAAAAAAACAGCACTTTTCATTGCGAGTTATGAGCTCAGGAACATAAACATTTCAGAAGAATTCAAATGGAGTCCACTGTGAGAGTGCAATGGGAAAATATATTACATTTTCTTAGTATGTGACATCTTAAAAACTGCCTAAAAAAAGTTTAGACAGAATTGTTGGTTTTGTACAGACATGCAAAACTGAAATACATAATTAAGAGTAATAACTGGATTTTAACAAGTTAACAGTTTTAGTTGACAGCTGGTACAATAACAGTAAACATTCTCACCCTTTGTTCCTCTGTTGCCTTTTGTTCACCCGCACCTCTGAATAACCTCTGCACTGCGTCTGGACATTATAAATAGACACAACAAAGGGGGCAGACAGGCCAGGGGGTTGGGGCACTATTGTCACAGAGCCATAAAGAGCCAAGGTCAGGTTACTGCCTCCACCTCTGCTTCAGTGTGAGAGGTGAAAGATTACAGCAGATAATCCAAGCTCTTAGCAGTGTAGCTACTGTATGATCCAAATCAGAATCATCTGACGTTTTTATGATGCATACAATACTTCATCTCATCCCCCATTAAAAATAGTTTTGTTTGCATTTGGAAATAATGTATTGTCTAAAACAGTTTGTTTCCTAAAACTTATTTTAAAAAGATTTCTCAGTTGGGTAGTAGACTCATCAACAAGTTTCTATTTCTTCATTTTATGTCAAGAAATGCAGTATTAAAAATAATAATCACTCAGATTATGTGTCGATGATGACTTTCAGCTACTACCACACAGTTTAGCTCAATATCTGCAAGAATGATGAGTTATAACCATTTTTTATGTTGCTGTGCATGTGGGTTAACCCCAAATGTTACTCAACCGTAGGCGTACATTCAGTAATAACTTTCTGAGGGTTTTTACTAAAAACTATCCGGTGGTTCATGGAATATTTTACTAACAGACAGACAGCGTTCAGATAAAAAAGTTACTGGCAGAGTTTTCAAAACAAATTTAATGTGATCAATTTACACGACGTGTTGGGGATGACTTTCAGCTTCTATCACACTAAATGTAGCTTAACATCTGTGAAACATCTGTTAAATTATAACCATGTTTGTGTTCACTAATGTTGGTTAGTCGTGGTGGCCATTTTGATTGGTTTTGTTTCTAAACTTAAATTAGTAAACTGTTACTTTCTGAGAGTTTAAAGAAATCCATTCAGTGGTTCATTAAATAGTTCATGAGATATTTTGCTAACGGATTAAAACACACTTATTTTATATGCACAGTTATGCTGTAAAATTGAAGGTAATTCGAACCATATTTCACTCTTATTTGTCCTTATTCATGTCATCCACTAGATGCCAGTCAAACACTTTCAGATATTTTACAGAAGTCCTCCACCAGCTGTTTCTGCTTTCTGATTAAAGGAGGAAAGACAACAGTAATAAAAAAAAAGATTTGTTGATTTTTAAAAAAAATTTTTGTAGATACAATGTGAAATAAAATTGTTATTCTTCTTGGTGTTCTGAAATGCTAATTGTAAGATTGGTGCTGTGTTTCAACTGGACATTGATTATCTTTAAGAAGCAATGTTTTGGTCCAGTCTGGGAACGTTTCCCCCCCAACAGTAAAATCCCATTTCCAACTGCTTCACAGCTGCAGCAGGAAGAATGATCTCACTGTAGCTCAGGTTTTTCTTCCCCCTAAAAATATGGTGCCAGGACAGGAACAACTGTTTGTTATTTATTCGTTCAATTTAATCAGTTTAATTCCTGTAAAGACAGTGTTGTTCAACACAGCTTACGTTAAGCCCGCCTGAACTATCTTCCCCTTTTTTCACTGCACACCATCCTGAAAACATCCCCACCAGCAATTTCTCAGTCTGTGTAAAATACGCTGGATCCACAATTGGCATTTGGAAGTTATCATGCTTCTCTTTTCTTTTTCTTTTTTTTCTTGGCATGGATTACAATGCAGTGCTTATCAGAGGCAGTTGATTTGCTCTCTATAGAACTCTGCAATCAGCATACATTACAACAACTGGGAGACAGGAGGAGAGAGACAGAAACCTGTGAAGAAAAGAGGAAAATTATTCAATATCACTATCTGATTGCTGCATGACAGCAGCACAGCTGAGTCTGGAGGGTTCTGGTGTTAGGCTTAAATTAACTGAGTAAAAATTTCAAACGGCTTTGAAAAAGGTGTAGAAGAAATAGATTCTTAACTATTTAGGAAAAGAATAATTTAAGTTTGTATGTGAAAAACATTCTTTTTCAGAACTAACATGCTTTTGGTAATTCAACATGAATAATGAAAACAGGAAACAGGAAAACAGTTGCATTGTTTACATTACCAGACACTAATATTAGCTGGCTAACATTTATTTATTGATGCCAATTCAAATAATCATATATTCTTGCACATAGTTTTCATGGTTATGATTGTCTGTCATGTTTCAAAAATGGTTCCTGGATAAATCTAAACCGTATGTTTGCGCTTTATGTAACATCTTAAAAATAAAGTTGCTTAAGGCTGAAGAAATTGTAATTCTGGTGTCCAAATATCTAAATTACTTCTCATTGTTGGGTGTGTGTTATAGGATTAAATGCCATATGGATGAAGTGCATTATGTATTACATTAGGCGTTATAACGATATAAATACAACTGTGATTTTTTGTTGTTTTATTATTTGCTTTATTAATTATCACCTACTGCCAAAGACGAAGGTGGAGGGATAATGTATTTGCCAGTGTGTGTGTGTATGTGTGTTTGTTTGGAGCATTAAGAAAATATATCATGAACCAGAGGCTGGATTGATGAAGACTCTCAGAAAGTAATCATTGGATACACATCTGCAACTGATGAAGATGGCTGCCACAGGTATGCCACATGAGCAAACACAAAAATGACTCAGTCAGTTCTACAGATATTATTGAGCTGAAAGCTGGTGTGGTATTAGCTGAAAGATCTTCCTAACACAGCTTCTAAACACTCACAGGTCCAACAAAATCGGTTTTGCATACAGATTACCTATTGGAGTCAATGCTGTCTATCTGTTTAACAAAATATTTCATGAATGATTTGGTGGAATGCAAGAAAACAATAAATGGTGGTACAACTACAACCTATTAAATTTTGGAGTCAACCAAATTCAATATGGCCACCACAACCTCACATGATACAAAAAAATGTCTGTAGCTCAGTCAGTTTTACAGATGTTGTTTTAAACTTTGGTGGGGTAATAGTTGAGCATCATTCCAACATATACTTTGAGAACGACACATAGTGCAATATTTTACCCTAAAACACTGGGAATAGCTGTTGGCACCAACCCTGTTTGTCCGTTTCTAAAATATCTCATGAACAAATGAACAGATCTTAATAAAACTTTCAGAAAGTAACCACTGGATGAAGGATTACGACTGATTACTTTAGGGAGTCAGTTCAGTTCAAGAGTACAAAATTAGTTAACACAAAAATGGTTACAGCTTAGTTAGTTTGACAGATACTGAGCTACAATTTTGTGTGGTAGTTAAGGAAAGTCATGCCCAACACATTATCCAGGCACTACACATTGCACAACAACTGTGTTTAAAATCAAGCATCAACTGTTGGAATTGACACTGTCTATCTGTTAGCAAAATATCTCTTGAACCACTGGACAGATTTTAATGAAACTGTCAGAAGGTGATCACTTCCTGTACATCTAAAACTCATTAACATTTAGAGTAAACCCAATAAAAGATGGTCACCACAGCTAACTGACTTTAGCCAACACATAACTTATTCAGTTTCACAGATATTGGGCTAAATTTTGTGTGGTAGTAGCTGAATCGATTATATATTCTGAGCGCTAAGAGATCTTGCGGCATCTCACAATATTAAATAAGATAGAGAATAAATTAATTTTAGGAGGTTTGACCAAAACATCTGTCGCTGTCCTTTTTCAGCATAAAATAATTTCAATTTAAAACTTTAGCACGAAAGGCGGCAGGTCATCTGCATTCTTTCAAAAATGCTGAGCTTTTAAATTATTATTGTGTTTTTTAAAATAAAAACAAATACTATAGTTTCAGCAACATTCCTACTGCACCAAGTGCAAATCCTGGACAAATTACAAAATACATCAACAAATGTGAAAATGAAAGGACAGCAGATTTTCATCTTTTTAATGGTTTGAAGTTGTAGGCTGTGTCCTCATCTCATGAAAACATGGTTAAACGTGCCTCCTGTAAAATATGCTGCCATAACAGGAGGTATTGCACCCATAGGAAGTAAATGGTATTATGGGATGCCATATGAGCATTTCCTCATAGGATGAAATGTCATTTTCAAGTTTTATGTCTAGGTGGTGTTGAATTTCAATTCATACCATGTTTATTGTAGAAAAGGTTGACTGTCTCAAGTTTTTTTCATAAAAAAAAATAGTAAGTTCTTTCAGCTGCTTCCATCTTCAGGGGTTACCACAGCAACCAAACTCACACAAACAATTTAGCAATTCCTTTACGCCAGATGTTCATCCTGGCGCAACCTGGGCTCAAACCTGCAACCTCGAGAATACAAGACCGTAGCACTGACCACCGAGCCACCACAGAAAAAAAATACTGAATAAAAAATATTTCACATTGTGGCTTTGTGACTGTGCTTTAAGTTTGAACATTTTCAAACAATCCAAACACACAAAACAAAACCATCAGTAGTGATGCAAAAAAAGTAGAAACTTCACAATTTGCTAATAATTGAGATTTTTTATATTTTCTTATTTTACATCAGTTTTGAACACAAAAATCTAAATTTACAGAAAAAAAAATTTACAGAAAAAAACTGCTTCAACAGCTTTTAACAGTCAGCAAAGAAATAATATGTTCAACAACATAAATTAGCCTTACATGATAAACCACATTTTAAATTTCAGCTTGAGCTGTTACTCAACCTGGCTGATTAAAAAAACAATAAAAAAACAAGATAATTACAGTATGTTCACTTACTGTAACATGGACTTTTATAAAATGACTGTGAGGTTAATGATTCCTAAAAGCTAGATGTCATTTAACTCAAACTTAATGTTCTGAAATGTGACTGGACTTTTTAAGATGTCAGAGAGAAAACTTGATTAATATTCGGGGCTTTTAAAAGCTGCCATTACACGGCGGCACTAATGAGCAACAAAAGTTTGAAGTTTTCTTGTTTCCACCAACACACCAGGCGTCCGATCTTTGTGCAGTATAATATGCACAGCTCTATGAATCCCACCTTGTTCTTTATTTCTTAGTTTTAAAGATTTTTCTGTTTATGTTATTTCTCTCCTAAAGACTGGCCTCATTTTAGAACTTCCACCTAGTTTATTATACCTGACAAAACATAAGCTGAAACCACTGGGAGAGCACAAAGAGGAATGTACTCCTGCAGATCTTTTTTTTTTTATTATTTAAAGGGACAGAAAAAGAATCTCTGCTGCTGTGTGTTTATTACTGATCCTGGCCCAGCAGAGACCCATAAATAAGCTATGGTATTTCATGAAAATGTACAATGAAGATGCAAAAACTCAAAGGTGGGTTCAGACAATATAGGAGGGCTATATTCAGACGAAACAAAGACCACCGGTTGGATAAAAGTTTCATTATATACGAGTCACAAATTCAGAAGTAATATAATTTTAATCTCCTGTCATTCAGTGCTGAGCAGAAGTCTGCCTTCCAAGAGTTGCATGTATTGGATCAATTGAAGTCGCCATTTTATGCAGTATTTTATTAAACCTGCTGTAGAAAAAGTGCTTTAATTTAAATTAAAAAATGTGATCAAGATTGTGCTTCTGATTGAGAATCCTTTGTCTTTTTCAGAGCTTGTCTAAAAAGTAATCACATATGGCACTATATGTGCTTTCCACTCATTAAAGTCTAAATTATCCCCATCATCTTAAGGCACTGAAGTCTTTTTAACCTGACACTGCAAATTACCTCAGAGCTGGGGGATAAATTTAATAGTATATGGCTTTGGGTGAGTAATATACCACAAAGTCCTTCTGGACAGCATGCTGCAGCATATGGTCAGCTAAAATAGTAGAGAACACTTCTCTACCCAACTTCTCACCTATTTTTATTTTTCTGAATCCCTTCAGTGTTTCAGATAATAAATCTAATGTGTTTTCTTTAAAATCTAATCCCTATTTTAATCTCCTGTCTCTTGTTGGACTGAAAGGAGACAGTTTGCAAACCCAGACCGACGAACATGCAAATGTTTTTTAGCCATTTCAGTTTAGCCTCTGGCATTTCTGCGCCCAATATTCTGCTTTTAATTATAAAGACTAATTAAAAGCACCTAGTAATGAAGTCTGTGCAGGTTTCCACCCCCCAGGACAATGTGATTTGTGTCATTTTACATCATTAATGCAGAATACGCAGAAGGCTGGCAAAATCTCAAAAGTTGTAAATGAGACATTTCACTCCACTTGTTCTGCTAATGTCAGGAGCTAATAACTGCAAAGAGAGAGGGACATTTCAGCATCAGTGAAATTTCCAGCACTGAGTCATTTCATGGCCAATATACGGCCATAATAAATGATAGATTATATAAAATTCACGAAAGAATAAAAAAAGCTTGTTGTAGACTAGTAGTAAAGTTCACCAAAGCCATTATTGGTACAGAACTGTCAATGAGAAAAACATAATTACTTGTTCAGTGCAAAAAACCTTCAGTCCTTCTTTTTAAAGGTACAAGTGGTGAACACATAGGTGTTAAAAATGTCAAGTGTAATGCTCCACTCTTGTTTTTATTATAAAATATGAATTTCTTATATTTCTGTTCCACAACATCAAGACCAACAACAGCAAAAAAGAATAAGAGGTCCCAATTTTTTAACTTTCCAGCATTTACAAGGCACTTTTTAATTCCAGTCAATTTAACTCCAATTGGTGTCTTCATGCAGGACCAAAATACATCTTAGCCGGACCAGAACGCTCAGGAGGGAAGGAAGGAACAGCTAGCGATTTGCATGTGAGTTCAGCTCTCAAAAAATGTAGCAGTAAACTACATAAACTACAACTTCTGAGCTTGGAACTGTGTTCTTTTTAGCATGAACTGAGAATTTTCATTGAATGAGTAATAAAATGTTTTTATGAAACAAGAAAAGAAGTCCAGCCACCTTAAAAAAATAAAACAAAACAATCAATAAAAAATAGGATTTGCTATGTCCTGTGTGGCTGAGGCTCTGCACCAACATGACATCATTAAAAACATTCATGGACCACATTCAACATATTACAGCATACTGGGTGTGAAGTAAAAGTATGTCTCATAAATTATGAGTGCAGTGTTTTACACCCACTCTTTACTTTTACTTTTTTTTTGCTGACATTGAGAAACGGATTTTCCTTCTAATCAACACTGTATGGACAAATGTATTTGGCCACATCATAATGTTGAATTCAGTCCCAGAAGTTGCATATAGAGATGTTTGTGTTTTAATTGACGTGTAATCTTAAAGCTTCAGCATACCAATACGGTATGTTTGGTCTGCTTTCATCTTTGTTGGCAACACTTTGGAGAAGGCGTTTTGCTATCCCGACACGACTGTGCCTCAGTGCAGAAAACAACAACTTTAAGGACTTGGTTTGATGAGGTTGGTGTGGAATAACTTGACTGCTTCGCACAGAATCCTGACCTCAGCTGTATCAAGCACCTTAGGGATGAACTGGAATGAAGACTGAGAGCCAGACCTTCTCGTCCAATATCAGTGCCTGGCTTTATAAATGCTCTACAAAAAGAATGGGCAGAATGTCAGGATTTGGGTACCTTTAGGTTTATTTTTATGCTGGCTTTATTGTTTTTTTTTATTTTGTTTTTTGGTTGTTCTCATGTTTAATGTTGTTGTAAGTCTTTGTATACTTTCTTGTCATCATTCACTTTTCCTCTTCTCGTTATTCCTCTGCCTCACCACCCACACCTGTCCCTTGTTGCCAATCAGTCACCTGTTTCCACTTCCTCGTTACCCTCAGTCTTTAAAACCTGGTCATCTTCCTCATTTACTCAATGGTTCATAGTCACTTTCATGTGCTGTCCAGGTGTCCTCGTGTCTTGTTCCTCATGTGATTGCAATCTTGGACTTAGTTAGCTTTTGATATTTAGTTCATGCTGCTGCCACCTCATCCTTTTATTTTTGTAAATAAGTTAATTTGGTTTGGAGCTCTCTGAGTCAGTCAGCATCCACTCACTAACCTGACAGAAATGCTCCAAAATCTTCTGAAAAGCCTTTTAAGAAGAAGCTGTTCTAGCTACAAAAGGCGAACTAACTCTATACAGTCCCTGTTTATGTGTTGGTCAGGTGTAGCCAAATATTTTTCCACATATGTGTAAAGCCAATCCTTCATTTACCTGTAAGTTGAATTAGTTGGAGTGTTAACTTTGTGTCTTAGGTTGTCATGGATGTAATTGTCCATCTTGAGCTCTATCAGAGGACCCTCTAGTGCTCACCAAGAGCATCAGTGCTTTGAATATTTGCTACAACATCCAAAACAATGGTATAAAAGATGCTTGAAATCTTAAAGGGACTACATTCTGTGTCATAATTTTTCACTTTGAGTACCACTCACTTTCATTAAATTCATGTCTTGAATAATAAAGTACTTTTAAAAAACCCATTACTACATTCCTGCACTACAGCTCCAGTGAGTTGCTCACAGCTTGATTGACTAACTGACTTGAACCAAAGACCAATGGAGGTTAAATTATATTAAGGCAACTTCTAATCTGCATTGATACAAATTAAACACAAACACACCCTGAGTGTGTTCACTGGTAAAATGTGTCTCTGAAAATTGGTGCTGCACGTTTTTAAAGTATCTGTATGGAAATCATTTCACGTATTATTTGTTAACATCTGCCATCAGCTGGTGATACGCAGGTTTACTTGTTGTATGCACGGGAAAAAGAGAACAGAAAAAATGTCAAGCAACATACATTGATAAAGATAATTTGAGGTAAGTCTCCTGTTCGGCTGAAATCGTCTCTGTATGTTTCTGCTGGTGTGGGGCTGAGTGATAAGCAGCAAACACTGATAAGAGACCTCAACGGAACCACAGGTTGCGACTCCCTCCGCTAACTGTTTACTTTTTCGACAACTTCAGTCGTAAACCATAGAGGTGTGTGTGTGTTCCCACATACAGTATATGTTTTGATTATATAAAAAATGTTCTGAATGTTGACATGCAGCACTTTTTGTGCTGGTCTCTGCTGTCACTGTGAGCAGAAGCCATGAATATGAATTATACTTTCAGGGATTCATGTTATTTTGTCTCCTACCTTCAACTTTGCTGCAGAACACAAAAAAACATTAATAAACCAAACACAAGCTATGCTTTGGAAAGTATCACACAAGTATATATCTTAAAATGAACTCTGGAAGCCTCCAAATGATTTTATTCAAGGCTACCTTATGCAAATGTTTTAATTTTAAGTTTTAAATCTTATCTATCCCAAAAGGACATAAAATAATGCAAAAGGAAGACAGCAAGGACAAATGCATAGACTGCAAATGAGTTCTTTAAACACCTATGGTGAATGACTAATGATACTGATTTAATCTAATTACAAATACAGCACTATTAGCTCAGCTGGAGCTGCACTAAATTAGAGGAAAATGACGGACAGGAACAGCTTGTTGTGTGAGCAGCCAAGCAAGCTCTTCACATGTACAGCCACTGCATTAAGGCCAAATCTGAGACTGTGAGCTTTGTACTCATTCAATCAATAAAAATGTGACCAATAAAATGCACTATATATGAAATGTGTATCAGGGGGAGCCCAGGAAACGCTGTGCAAAATTTGAAAAGACCTCTGGCATACAAATGCTGTCTTCTTTTCACCTGAAAAAGTCAGGAATTGTGGACTGAGCCACATAGAACAGAAATGTATGAAATTCCCTGCTGTGCTGTTCTCCAATTACTGCCATCGATGTTTACCCCTGAATTGGCCCAGACTCTCTCAGCATGCCCTGTTGGTCTCAGTCTCATACAAGCATCGCCTGCAGCTCCTCTCCAAACGGGGGCGTGACTCAGCCACACAACTCCAAGGAAAATGCCACTCTCATGCTCCATTAGCCTCTGCGTCCCCAGTGGATGAAGAAAAATGTATTCACTGTTGGGATACTGGTGCCACAGACATCTAAATAGCAACCATTCGTCCTTTCTGCTCTGTCCTCGGCGCTCAGAATGAACACATGACTGCATGCGTGGCTGAATCAGTGGAGGGAAACGTAACTTTATAATCACTGCATCTGAAGATCAGGAGGTTGACAGATTGTTTAACCTTGGAATTGGGCTGACAGATGAAGAGCACATTATGTCAAGCAAATAAAAATGACTAACAAAGGTACATACAGTAAATCCTGTGCATATCAAGATAATTATTATGGCAAAGCAGTGACTTTCAGTCAAGGTTTTAAAAGGATGGGATGATAGTTTTAGAGATCTGAGATGTGTGCATGTTGAAGTCACCA
Organism: Kryptolebias marmoratus; assembly: GCF_001649575.2. Taxonomy (NCBI): domain Eukaryota; kingdom Metazoa; phylum Chordata; class Actinopteri; order Cyprinodontiformes; family Rivulidae; genus Kryptolebias; species Kryptolebias marmoratus. Next base: position 4,017,718 of record NC_051431.1, read on the forward strand.
TGCTTTAAATCATGCGGATTTTCCAGTGGTCTATCCAGAGGGAAATCATGGAGTTGTCTCTGTCAGACAGCCAATCCTGTAGCTCTAAATGGGATGAATCACAGAGCAAATGCTCAGGTCACTGCTGCAGTATTGATTATCAATGGAAGATGTCTGATTCTCTTTCTTGAGTCTCGGTCTTTCACCCTGCCACACACAGCACACAACTAAATTAAACTTTGCTCTCTGTTTGAACTCATTTGCAGTCAGACTGCACGTTGAAACTGTTTATGCACCAGCTGTACAACTTATCCAGTCAACAGCACATACTGTACAAGGTGATTGCTTCAAAACCCACATCCAATTTAAGCTGGAAGTGTTTTGCAGTGGGTGTTTGTCGAACATACAGTATCATTCATTGGGCAGACATTAAATTTGAAAGCTTGGTGGGGTATTTATTGAAGTCCTGACCCTGTCCTCTGCTCATTAAATTGATTCATGGATTCAATAAGTGGGGCACAGGCGGCAGGTGTGCATGTCGGTGCGCGCACAATTCTCACAGGCATCCATCACACTGATCAGGTATCTACGGCTTCTTCTCAGTGCAGCACTCTCACAAGACCCCTGCAGATGTTATTGGCTTACAGCCCAGGTTGAACCGATGCTATACTGAATGCAGATGCAAATATGCAAGGATTTACAGATAAAGTCTAACTGAAAATGTACAGAAGAGGAAGAGACCTCTACTGTTTCAGTATATTAGGTGTGCATGTTCCCTAAGAAGTTTGACTGTTTCCTTGAATGGCACTGTCTTTTGCGAAGATAGTAAGTTTTTGAGACCAGACGCTGGTCCCAAAAATACAAATGGAAGCTTCTGTAAACAGGTTCCTGCTGGCTTCAAGTCCAAACAAGAAAGATGGGACAGTTAAGGGCATTTTAAATTTATTTTCTGTGACTTTTAATATGTACAGTATTTATTTTTTGTTTATGAAACTGAAGTTGAGAGGTAGAAAAGCATTAAAAGTGTTATTGAGTGATTAGGAATGACATTGAAGGCTTTATTCGTGAACCAGTGTTTGGAATTCACATTATAAGTGAACATACTGTATCTGAAATGCAGTACAAATGATCAAATTAATAAAACTATATGTGCACGAATCCTTGTACAGTTTTGCTTTGAGTCACATCCTTTCACAAAAAGATCAGAATAATTCAAAAGTGTATGCAGTCATACAATGTTCTCTTTATAAATTATGCTTTGCATTGTGATTTTAAATTGATATCCAATGATGTACTGCAGGTTTTCATTACCTCTTTCTTTTTTTATTTTGCTTCAGCCTACTGCTAAATTTTACAAGTTTATAAATATGGTGTTGTGCCTCTTAAGTTTCTCGGTTGCGAAAGAAAAAAAAAGTCTTAACAGCTACGCCTGTTCATCCTCACTTACAGTTCCTCTGATAAGCCTCCTCAGTCTGTGCTCGTCTCTCCTTCAGGTGCATTTTAGGAATCGTGGCATCCTTCAAGATGTTCTGAGATTGATTTCTTCCTCATGGGCCAGTTGTGGGCCAGAATGTCTTCGCAGTCCCTGAACATGTGTTCCCTCCTCACTTTTTTTTAATGCAGTCTTCAGGAGCTGCCTTTGCTTGCAGTGTAAGCAAGGAGCATTTATAGTGGTCACAACTGATACACCTCCTGTCATCGTTGAGTGGTATTCAGCAATCTGTGACACTGCAAGATGAGGATTTGATAGGTGAACAAGATTTATTCATGAGAGGGTTGTTAACTCGGCTCCACTGTGATTAGAAATCACAAGTGGAAATAAAAGTGTAAGGAGTCTAAAAGAGCTGTCACAGACTTTATTTAAAGACTTTGCAAATTCACAGAATGAGTGTGAGGAAACGGTAAAAATATGGCAGGTGAGGTAAGTGTGCAGTGATTGCATTGTGTCTGAAGTGTGCTCTCAGTGGTGCAACAGACGGAGCAAACACACAAACTGCATAAAGGTGATTTATGGAAGATACAGGACATTACTCAAGATAATTTGCTGTCTGTCGTGTTTTTTTGAAGCTCATAACACATTTACAACATATATATAAAACGGTGTTAACCTAGTTAGCATGGTTAGGGTGAAATGGATACAAAAGTGATGGCTTGTCATGTAGGAAAAGCAAGGCAGATTTTATTGAACCCCTCCCCCTGCCACATCCCGTATCATCATGGTATCTACACCTGTTCCACTGAACGGATAAAATATTCAGAGGTATTTTATCTGAGATTTGAGTTGCCTTATGTTTTTTTTTTTTTTCCTGCAACTGCTATGGCTCACTACCATCAGGACAAATAACACTATTTGTTTGAACTGTTATGATAAGTGTAAAATTGTACTAAAATCATTAGGACGTGATGCAAATTTTTGAAACTATACTTTCTTTGGTTAGGTGGTGCCACTGTTCTGCATGGAATATTTTATTTTTAAACTATGAGTGGTGGAAATTGGTGTCCACCGTCTTCACATTCTGTTTTTGCGTATATTTTCATCTTGAAAATGCCAGTCACAATCACAAAATCTTTGCTAGGCCAACAAGCACAGATGTCTCAGAGACTGCAGAAATCATTTGGTTGCACTGTATTTACAGCTTTTCTTATTTGGCATGCTGCACAGAGAAGCAAGCAGCTTTGCTTGCTGTAGCAGTTGTGTTTCCAGCTCAACTTGTGCAGTTTGAAGGATCTATTGTGGCACCTAAACTCCAGACCTCAAACACAAGACATAAAACATTTCTATTCTTCTCTGAGGCTCTGAGTACAAATTTGCCCCAAGTCGGTTTAAGGACTCGGAGGTAAAATGTATTAACAGTTCAGAAACAGTGACATGAAAAGAGAAAGGAGGTCTTCAGAAACTCACTCATCCTTGGCCACTAAAGACTATTTGACATCCAGGTTTGTGAGCCTTGTGCAGTGTATGTTGGACCTCTGCTGCCACTGCAGGTCTCAATCAGTTTTCCTTGCCACGGGCTCTCCATGCTGCTTTGCTCAAAAGAGTGGCAGGCAGGAGAACCCAGTGGTGCTGTCATCAAGGTCCAGGCACTTAGTGGGTTTGTAGCTTTAGGCATGAAACCACAATTAAAGAGACATTCACATCCACAGGTTCTGTAAGAACATAACATGTTTCTCTCAGTGCTTGACCGTGTCTCGGCACTCAGACCTGTGTGCGCTTGGCTCAACTGTCTCTTTTAACCTCTAGTTAGCAGTAATGAGCATGTGACGCTCCTTGCTGTCCCTGTGTTAATTTTAAAAACAGACTCTCTGCACAGTCAAAGGCCAGAAATCAGAAATTAAGCAGTTAAAGATGTTATGCTTTAATGCAAGTGTGACTGACTGACCCAGTACCAGGGATATTATACGGGAATATAACAGCTGCAAACTCCCACCTGTGTTTGTTTATGCAAATAAAAAAAAAACAGTTATTGAAAGTAATTCAGTAGCGGTGTTTTTCATGAAAGAGATGTTTGGGATTGACAAGTCTAACAACTTTGATTTATTAGCGTGCATTTACGCTCCGATTTGTTGAAAAAAGGATGCAGATAAAAATAGTTTGTTTACATTAAGTGTGGACCCACATTTCAAAATTTTCTATCATTTTTATAATAATTTTTATTGACATAAAAATGATAGAAACAAGACTTTATCTAGAATATTTGCAAATTGTGCTCAGCAGCTTTTTGTCCTCCCTGGAAGACTAAATGTAAAAGAGAAGCATGCAAACTCCAGAGATTTTTTTTTCTTGATAATGTTGGATGATAATAAGAAAGCAATTTTACTTAAACTGTATCAAGCTGAAGGTAAAAAATAAAATGATGGGTAGCTGCAGTCAGAACTGGGCTTCAGGCTGTCTTCTCGGAGCCAACAGAAGCTCATATCTGTCCATACAGGACTAGTGTGCTCAGCAGCTACAGCGATGACTTAATCTACTGACACATTTGTGGCATTTGACTGACAATGCCACGTCTTAAAAAAACGTCTTTCCCAGATAAAATATGAACTACATGTTTGGAAAAAAACTATAAAATGGGAAGGAAAAATGCACTGAGAAATACACACACTCATCCAGCACTGAGACAGCCAGAACGACAGGCCTGAATTCTCTGTGGCGCAGGAGACAATGACACCATTTAGTACTGAAAATTCCTTTTTTAGGAACATGATAACCTTAGTCTCTAAGTTTCAGCAGGCGACAATGTTTAGCTGTATATTAATATTGTACAACAATATTTTTTTCAAGCTGTCAGCTCTTAGAGAACTGAACATAAAATGATAATGAATAAACAGGAAACCAAATGTCCCAGCAGCAGCTTTTTGCAAACAAGTGCACATTTTTAAAGAAGAGACATAGAAGGAAAGAAAATAAGTTCTAGTATAAAAAAATAAAAAAAAACATTTATTTTATTTTCTAAAAGCATTAACAATCCAAATCATGCAACAGCTCATTAAATGAGAAAAATAAAAATAAAAATTAAGACCTATACGTCAATTTATTTATTTTTAACCTTAAAAATAAAACAAAAAATCAAAACTCCTTCTGGTCTCATGTAACCATTGATAATAAATGCAGGAACATTGTTCAGACAAACAGTGCTTCTTTTTAAACTGCTTATGTTACAAAACCCTAAATGGACTTTATTGTTTAAGAATGTTATATCTGAGAAATATCAAATCAAAAAACTATTTTCAGAATCTTTCCACAGGTTTTGCAAATATTTATTTGCACCTACAAACCTTTTAAAAAGCTCTTGTAATATTAAACTTTTTTTCTACACAGAATCCAATTTTCAATTTTCCTTATCTCTGAGTGAGCTATTATTTGTTGTATTTTAATAAAACTTACTGGGCAGAAAGTTTTAATTCTTTGAGTTAAACAGAATATGAACAAATGTTGAGCTTTATGTGGTTTGTAAATTTTGAATTATTTAAAGAAGAGTTTCTAGTGTCTAAAAGTGGAAAAAAACCTTAAAAAGATATAAGCATCCATCACGAGCTTCTCAAGAGACAGTTTATGGCGACTTAAATAAAACAAAAAGGATGCAAAAGTTCTGTCTCTTCATGCTCAAGTCTAATGAATCTACAAGCACAAAACACTTTGGTGTTAAACTAATTGAACAAGCTTGTAATTAAACCTCTTTTTACGTTCAGACAACACATTTAAAACGTTTTCTGGGGACTAATGAGGAAAAATTTCCATTTTGTCTTTTTAGCTTTGTTAATATTCACGTGCTGCTGGATGATTTGTCATTCACATAAATCATTTTACAGCCAGAAAATAAAACCACTGATGTAAAAATGTCACACTGGTAAAATTAATTAGGCAAACATAGTTGGGTAATAATCAGGAGAATAAATCAGATACAAATGAAGCTCAGGGTGATTATGATGACAATGGAGTCTGGTACAAATTTTCAGAAAAAGTTGAACATTTATATCTTCAGATGCAAGTGACTTTTTGCAAATAATTATCTTAACAAGAAATACATGCATAAAGTTTGAAACTCGTTGTGAATATAGAACAATTTAGATAAACTACGGTCAATTAAAAATGAATTTATGGAACTGAGAGAAAACTGAAAATCTGAAATCCAAACTCAGAGTTAATTTGTGTCCTTTTGAGTAATGAAGTTGCAAAGACTAAAATCCAAAGGACTTGATTTTCAAGGCATTTATTCACCTAACACAATTTCTATAGAATTGCTTATTAACATTCCTGCTCCTCGGTCATAATTTGAATTTCAATCACTTACACAAACTAAACAAACACCGTCTAAAATAAGTTTGCAGAAAGGTTGTCCTGATCCTTAACGATCTCATTCGACGTCCTGCTTCTCATTACATAAATTTCATAGAGGACATCATGATTATTGATGGCTTTGATGGGGGGTCATTAAACATGCTGTGTGCACCATATGTTCTTCCAGTGCTCCTAAAAAATCCTGCAGGTTTAATAAAACTGCTGAAAGGACGCACAGCTTAATGTCGGTGATAACACCAGACCGGTAATGTGCTGCTGCAAAGAGAGAGGAGGCTTCAACATCAGAAAATGGAAACAATAGATGGTAAACTTAGACTATTTCAAACTGAAATCACAAGTTTCAGGCTTTATGAACGATATTCTTTCTTAAACTGAGGGGAAATTTCAGCTTTTTTATGCCGTGTCTAGTCTACTGACAGTAGACTCTGGCATGCTTTGATGCTTCTGCTTTACAAAAGCATCTTTCTGCACAAATTCTCATTGTTAAAAGTTTCTTGATTTGATTCCACTCTCTAGCCCAGCAACGGCAAAGAAACAAACAAAGATTTCTGAGCATGACGTCAAACAGCATATGAACTGCTGTTCAGGGAAATAAATCTGTATCTTGTCATATAGGTGCCCTCCATATTTGCTGCTGAAATGGAAAAAGATAACAATATGTCATGATGCCCGTCAGTCATTACTGGATAATATATCTGTATCTGCTTTCATGGTTGCTGATTTTCAAACACTTTATTCCATTGGGGGCGGAAAGAAGACAAAACAATTTCAAGCTTCATTTGTTGCATGAAACTTAGAAAAAGATGTGATGTTGTCAAGAGGGATGACTGAAAACTGAGATTGAGCTCCGAGCTCTGCGCATTTGTTTTGTTCTCTTTTGTCAGTAAAATCTCCTGTTGTGATGGAGATGTCAGTGGTGTACAGCCAACAACAGGCTAATGGACACACCTGTATGAAAGATTGAAGGTCAGCAGAAGAAAGAGCAAAAACATGCATAAACTAAACGTTTAGGGTACTCTTCCATTATGTATACACTTATTCGCTGTCTCATTTCATAAAAAAAGGAAAACTTTATGAAAATATTTTGATTGTTTTATTCTGCAGTGTGAAAAAAAACTTGACTTCCTACGTTGTTTCTTGAAGTTCTGATCATAACATCATACTTTTGATCCATAGCAACAGTACAACAGTATGAATGAAAAAGAAGTTATTCATTAAACAATGTAGTCATCTTTTTTTTTTTTACAAAAACAGTTTTTTTAACTTATGGGTGCTTTTTGAAGTCTATAAATTGACAAATTAAACGATAATAAAAAAAAGCCTGGGTCACAAATACATTCAAGGTTTTGGATGAAGGAGAAAACTTTCAGAGTTTGCTTAGAGTTTACAGAATGTCATTAAATCAAAACCGTTAAAAGAGCATTCAGAGCAAACATATTCAGAATTAGTCGTGTCTATTCATCTGTAGTAAGCTGAAAATTTTAGATTACTTTGCATGGTAGCCCCTCTATCTAAAGCTTTGATGGCATCGTTCTATAAAGGTTTTTAGAGTTACTTCAATTAAGAAATATACAGTATATCAGGATCTAAATTAAAATACAGAAAAGCTAACTCTGAAATATTCATGCCAGACCAGTAGTTTCTGATAATATTGGTAACAAATTGAAGTAAAGAGAAATCTGATCATGGTTAGTGGTTCAGTTTTAATAATAGCTCCAGAGTCATAACAGTGGTTGCTTTTTATTTTAATTTATTTGATTTTCTCTCAATTATTAATCTAAACCATTTTTATCACAAGACAGAAGTGTGACCAGTTCAGGCCAAGCTAAACAAAGAAGTAGTAGTGTGTAGTTGGGTTCCAGATTGTGTTTATTGGTCAAAGAAACAATCACCATTGTCAAAGTTGGTTCCTCTGACACTTCCTCCAAAACTCTATTTGTTTTGTTTATCTGAAACAATAGAAAATATAAAAATATGCTAATCAAAGAAAACTATTTCCATGAGAATGAAAGATGTAAACTCAACAGAAAAAACTGTACAGAGTTTGTAGTAGTGTAGAAAGACTAAAAGTCATTATTTTCATTATTATGACTTCCATCATCCATCCATCCATCCATCCATCCATCCATCCATCCATAAGTGAGTTTCTGAAGGGTTAACTTCACAGATGGAGCAGTGAGGATGTCTGATGAGGCTGCATCAGGTATTGCAGGCTTCCTTTCACACACAGTATGTAGTTGTCAGAACTAACACCTATAGGCTGCCGATTCTCTGCCGCTGGGACAGATTTACCTTCCTCTGATGTTCAGCTTGAGACAGCAATGTGAAAATCCCTAACAGGAGTGGCTTATCATATACAACTTGTACATTGTGCAGCGTAGTGTGGTTTGCTGTCAGACTCACTTACGTTGGGTTTGCTAATCACTTGTCTGTTTGGTCATACCCTCTCCCCATCGCAGTTGTCAAACTGTCTTTCTACAACTTCAGTCAAACTTGCCAGCCGTTCTTGTTTTGACCTTTTTTCCTCCCAGATTTTTGCCTGCTCCTCACTATTGTTGCTTGCACCGACTGACATCCTGCATTTGACCCTAGGCTTGCAAGAAAAAGCTTTGATTTGGAGCTTATACTTGATCTTCTGCGTAAGCCACTGCCCTACTCAAGTCTGTTACTTGTACTGATGAACACTTTCAGTATCAAACCACTTCGCAGTGTAAAAGTTAAGCTTTGACAAAAGTAAATGATTAAAAATCAAATGGATTGCTCTGAATACTGTTTTTCAGGCCCTTATGCACACATTTGTTCATTTCCAACAGAGAGACAGAGGGAGCCCAATATGATACATGAAATAATTCCCCTCAGGGGATGAATTAAGTATCCATACTGTTTTTTCTAAAAAGAGAAGTCTTGGAACTTTTTCATAGTTTAGGTACACTTTGAGAGAAAGGGCAACTTCAAAGTGAAACTGAAAATGTCCAACACATTATTAAAACCCTTCAACTACACTTATTAACAACTGTAACAACATGTTTAACTGGTCTGCATAATTTCTCAACACATTTGTGATTTCCAATTAAGTGGCCAGCATTTTTAATTTTAGTCCCCATTATCAGCTTAGACTCAACAGTGCTGCATAGTTTTCTAAGTTCTCGGAATGTTTCTGTCTGAATGGAAATATTTTTTTGTATTATTATTGTTTCTAACTGATATTTTTAGGGTTCACAGTGGAAATTCTCTTCTTTGTCTTCCTCTTCACTGTTTTTGAATTATGCGAAGCAGCTATCCAACAATTAAACATTTGCAGTATTTAGTAAATGAATTTTCAAATATTTCCCAAAAACCAAGAAATCAAAAGCATGAAGGATTAAGAATTTAACAGCAGAAAAGCAGATACAATAAAGTAAAATTGACTACTTCCACAGCAACACATCAGATAAATTTTAAATACCAAGACATGCTGTTGAAAATATGACATCTTGTCAAAGGTTTTCTCCTGTTTTTGAGTCAGACAAACATCTCCTCTAAAAGAAAACACTGATTATGACATGCATTGATCACAAAGCTTTTCAGGATATAATAAATATTGTGTGCAAAGCAGTCAAGACAAAAATTAGTGACTGAGTTAAAACTCTGAAATGAGATTCTCAATCATAAACCCCCTGATAATTTAGCTGGCACTGCTCAAATGTTGACCAAAGGTTTGTTTTTATAAAATGTGCATTTGGTGAAAAAGGCTGCATTTCTTAGAAATAAAAGAGGAGAGAGGCTCCTTGCATTACAGCACATTATTTATTAATTTATAAAACAAAAAAAAAAAATTGTGATGGAAATGTCTTGGTATGTTTTCATTCTCTTTTTTCTGACTTCCTGTTTTATTTTGGACATAATGTCTAATTTACTGTGTTATTATTATATGTAATTTGTCTCAGCTGTTCCTCATGTCTCTTTAGGCTTGTGTGTATTTATAGTTTTTTCTTAATCAGTTTTCAAATTGTCACTTGCCTCAGGTCTGAGCCTAGCGTGAGTGTTTGACACTAATTTTCCTCGAATCTCTTTCTGCCTGTGCAGTGCCCTTTATCTCACTTTTGGAATAAGACATTAATTTTAACACACCTGCCAGCTTCTGAGCTTCCTGTCCACATTTGGGCCTTTTTCTTCCCTGAATACATGACAGAAAAAGCTCTATTTGGGCTTAAGAACACATAAAAACATTTAAGAAGGCCAGTGAACATAGTTAGTCAATGCATGCACAAGTGGGAGTTAAAATTTTATCATGCAAAGAAAAAGAAGTCAGATCTTAACATAGATATCCAGAAGTGGTGCTTCCTGAAGATGGACTAGAGCAAAAAAGGGAATCAGTTTTGTGGACAAACAAATCAAAATTTATTGAATATCTTGAGCTTTAAAAATCAACAAACAAGTGTCACACTGCAGCTGTTTTACTTATTTTAAAATGCACAAAATAAAAAATACAATAAAGGTTGAATTTCTGCAAAAGCAAGTATGGAAAAACTATTTTTGCTTAGATGATGACTTCAGCACCTGCACACATTTATTCCCACTTTCAAAGGGAGATGTGACATACAGAATTGGTCAACATTTCCCGTGTCACCACTGTTGCAGCATGAAGCACGATAGAGCATCAGTTCAAAGAGATGCCTCAGAATTTTTAGTTTCAATATACTATTTTGCAAATCTTAATGTACTGACTTCAATTATGTGTTTGTCCCAACATTTCTGAGAAAAAAAGATCTTAACACAAATAGTTCCTTTTGATTTGGTTTGATGTTTTATATCTTCTTTAAGTTTTGCTTTACTGAGAGTACAAATAGATGACACTTTTCACAAACCTTGAAATATTGTTTAGTTCTGAATATTCACTTCCAGCCATCCGTCCATATTGAGCTCCTATTTGTCACTTGAACAAAGATAAAAGTTTGTAAAAACCCATCTAACAGCTTTCTCAAAGTAGTTATTAGCCATAAAGTGCTCCTTTAATATTTGAACTTGTGGTTACATTTGCTGTCCAATAGAGCTGTGATGGTTCCCAAGGAGTGGCAGATTTATCCTCCCCTGCCAACATAACGGGCCCTATTTTCTTGTTCAGTGAAGTGGAAGTGGGTGGTTCAGCACTGTTTGCCAATGTAATACCAAGCGCATCTTATACAAACACAGTTAGAGCAATGTTTGGTTCTGTTGTGCATAAAATTGATTGACAATTGGGAAGCAGCATTAGTGAGATGCATTCTGCAAGTCTTGGAGCTATTATTGCTTTCTTCAGAGGAGACAAATACCTACTGTGAATCTAAAGACGTTCCCTCAGTTATATATAAAACTCATCTGTAAGCCACTGCAGTTATTAGATTTAAAGATTTTCTTGGGTCAAGCCCAACTTTTATCCAGCACACTGAACAATCACATCAAAAGCATATTAAAATGGGGTCAATTGTTCAAGTTGCAAAGATGTATAAAACACGAATATTCACACAGACACAAACAATGTGGGGCAAACTGAGTAATGTGCTCTCTGCTGCCTGCCCATTTCTGCTTTGTTCGCTGCACAATCAGCAATGCATGAGACAAGATGCCCCCTACAGTTAGTCTATTTGGTGTTGGTCAAGAGATGGAATTAGCTTTCAGATTTATACTATATTGATTGCCTTAAAGCACACATGTACCTCCATCTAGTCTGTGTTTGTTTCCGTATTATTTTCTGAGTTTAATGTCAATATTGATGAAGTAAAAACACAACAGTCTGGGCTACAAATAGGAAACAGCATGGTGAAAAGCCTTTTATCATCCCTCTTAAAGCTTTGTTTACCAAATTTAGGTGATGGCGAATATAATGTTATTAATACAGCATTTTACGACTGGAAATATTCGTTTTAAGTTGGCACTTTTTTATGTCTTCAAGCCCTGATTATTCCACAAAAAATACATTTTGTGATGTTTTTTATGTATATGAAAATTAAAACTTTTTAGAGCTTCAGACTATTTTTAGTGAACCAAACTGATGCATTTTCCTTCACACTTCAATGACTTCCTGCTTCAAGTAACTCAGTCTTTTTATTTTTGGACCTTTGAGTTTTATTAAGGTGGCTCTTTATTAAGAGTTAAACAGCAATTTTAACAGCAATTTTTAAACAAAAAATGTAATTACTTCACTGACTTTTGTTATCTCGTGTTCTTTTCCACATTAAAAGATTTCACAAAGATATTGCAAGACTGACCAATGAATGTTTCATCTCAGTTCCTGTTCTGAAATAAAGAAAGGTAGGTAGTCTTCTCATTTCTACCAACACATTCTGATTTCCTGGTAATGTGAAACTTATCTCAAGTCAAATATTTGCCCATAGATGCTGTCACTGGAAGTAAAGTGCTGGGAGATGATGAGAGACAGCACTCTGCAGGCCACTCTGTTTGCTCAATACTCATGGGAAGTCTTGATACACACGAGTCAATAATGGAGGAAACACCAAACTGAAAGTCTGCTCAGAGGATGAAGCAGATCTATTTTTTCTTCACACAGATTGAAATATATCTTGGCCTATTTACATTGAGAGACAAACTGAAATTTGCACCCACATTAGTGACCAAAAAAGACAGAGCTCTGCAATGACTGTATGCAAAACAGATGTGTGGCTTCATTTTATTAATTTATTTAAACAGAAATAATTTACAACAAAAATCAAAATGCTAACTAGGATAAATGTGAGGCCTTTTCTATTTTAGCATATCTTGTAAAATAAACGATAAATAACTTCTTTATACACTTTTTTTCTTTACGTTACTCTATCACATACTAAAGGTATTCATCTTTACATTAGATGATTACTTTTAACTGAATCACTTTGTTTTAGTGTGCTGTAAGGGTAACAACCGATTTTATGTGCCCGTAAAAGAAGGCAAAAATTTTAGAAAATCTCTAGCTTACATTATTTTGCATTAACATTTTTGTCAGTGTCTGACTATTTATTTATTTGATATTTGTTGCGCCCCCACTTCCTTGTCCTGCACAACTTAGAGTTCTTTATTTCAGAAGAGATTAAATATTGTCATAGTTTTGGGGTTTTGTTGTTCTTGTTTTGCTTTGTTTGTCTTTTGGATTTGTGTTCATGTCTTGTCACTTTCACCTCCCCAGTAGTTTTCCGGTTCATGCCTGCCACGCCCACCTCACCTGTTCCTTGTTGTGTCACAGCTGCAGCCAATCTTCATCTTTCCCTCAGTCTCTTAAAACCGGTCTCTGTTCGTCACTCCTCACTGGGTCATTTCGTTACGTTCGCCATGCTTGTTCATGTTTGTTGTTCTTGCCATGCCTTGTCTCGTGTCGCCAGCGTTTTTGGATATTTTGTTAATGTTAGTTTCTTTCTTTTCTGCTGCCACGCCAGCTTCTTGTTTTGTTAGTGCTTCATTTTAATAAAGTAGTTTTTGTTTCTTCAGATGAGTCTGCGGTCCGAGTTCATCTCGGTCTGACCCCGTTATGACAAAATATAGTCTATTCAGATTTATCAATCAAAACAGTAAAACAACAAAGTCAGTTAATCAGACAGAAAGTCACTCACCGCCCCGGTACCGGATCTCGGGTCAATCAAGAGAGATGCCAAGAGAGAAACCCCGAACAACAGGAGCCTGTCATTTTTATCTAACTAACTACGCCGCCCGCAAGGCGTTTCCCTGTGTGTATCAGTAAAATGCATAGTGTGACCAGAACTGGTCCTAACTGGGTTTTCAGCGGTTATGTGGTGTGAGCGTGCAAGCAACTAGAAAAACATCTCATCTCCTTCAAGGTCGCCCACCAACTCCTCTCTGGGAGTAACCATTTCACATGTCATGGAAAACATGTTTTTGGCAGTTACAATAGTCAAGAATAAAAGTTATAAATAACAACACATTTTTCTTCAACAGGATTTTTGAGTTTTTTTGTCATCCAGTGACCTTT